>NC_052534.1:1676163-1863663 GCF_016699485.2 Gallus gallus | reverse complement strand
GTGAAGTGACAGGGATGACGTAAAAAGGGCATGGGTAAAAAACACCCCGAGTTCACAACCTCCGCTTACACGCTTTGGTTTGTGAAAAAGGAGCAGAGGAAGAGAGTAGGCGACTGTGAATGAAGCTTTACAAAACCAATCCCCACATGCATATTTCATACTATTGTTTATCAAAGTTTTATGAGCATCTGGTCTTGGCCCCAAAATCTCTTTGATTGCGCCATTATCTTTTTTTGCCTGTCCGAGTTTGACTGCAGGCAGGATCTGCTCTAACCTGCTGCCCCTACCAACCGCCCCTGTGCTGGCTCCATGCGTGCCCAGCACTGGCTCCAGCCGGACACCCACCTGTGGACCACAAACCTCTCTCCAAGCAGCGTCTGATTGTGCATTTCAGTTCCCCGGGGAGAATTTATTCGGAAGCACAGAGGTTGCTTCAACATTGCTTCTTGTCCTTTCAAACCTGGAGCACCTAGTGTGGAGTTTGGCAGCTGCAAATGGTCTTGGAAGGGAAAGGGCAGGGAGAGGTGAGAACAGGCAAAAAGAGCAGGTTTGGGGCTTCTCCCTCGCTGCTCTACAGAGCAGGGGAGGAGAGGATGAGAATGAAACTGAGGACCTCAGGCAGGTTTCAGCTATGCAGAGCTCTGTTTTGTTGCCATATGTTGTAGGAAGAAATCGTAGGGCCTGATTTTTTTTTTTTCCTTTTCCCCAGCACTGAGCAATCCCTCAAGACTTCCCTTGGCTCTCAAACCCCATCTCATCAGCATTCATGCACATACTGCAACATTCGTTCATGCACCACTAAAGGAAAAACAGATATGTTTCACATTTCACAACAAGGTGTTTTTTTTTTTTTTTTTTTTTTTTTTTAAATCACAGGCTGGCTTAGAAATAGTGGGTGTGTGAGAGTTGGTTCCATCTTCCTTGCTTTAATGGGCTCTTCTGAGCAAAGACCAGAGAGCCTGCCACAAACTTTTTATGTGTATCTGGATGGGCACAGAGTCCAACTAGTTGTTGAAGAAGCTCTTTTATTTGTTGAGAACACATTTTATTCTTAGACTTGTGAATAAGCAATAGGCGTGTTTAATGACTTGAGCGTGGTGGTTGCTTTTTTCCATCGAGAAAAACCCTTGCTCCTGGGATACAATCTGCTACACGTTTCAATACTGCTGTTTGAAATTACCTGCAACAAAAATGTCTGAACGTTTAAAAAAAAAAAAAAAAAAGAAAAAGAAAAAGAAAAAGGTGTTAATTTTCAAGTCATCATTTCCTTCAGCATCTATTTAATCTTCCTTCAGCTCTCACACTGTACTCAATCTGAAATTTCTAGGTGCCTTTGTGAATTTCAGCAGGACTGCAAAGCCACGAGGTTTTGACACTCTCAGAGAGTAGTCTCTGGGAAGGCTTTTTAGCACAGATCTGAGGAGGAAAGATATCAGGAGATGTTACACACAGAGAGGGCTCACAAATAAGCTTATTTGCCAGATAGGTTTGCTCAGTTTAAGGGGACTTTAGTCATAAGTCTAGACAGCTTAACATAGAGTGACCATCTTACTTCACATTAATGCAGCTTGAAAGCCATTTGCATTTTTAGTACTCCACTTACACTCCCAGATCTGATAGATCCAGGAAGCAATGGGTACATTGTTCAAAAACTGTGAAGAACAGCAACATTTTACAGTGGTCAATAGTCAGCCTAATACTGGAGCACTGACACTTGAGCTTGGGAGACTCTGAGCTACTCTCAGTATGTATTTGATTTCTCAGTTCTCTGTGGTTTCATGAAACTTTGAAGACGAGGTTTTGTTTTACCTTCTTTTTCCCCTTTTCCTTTTGGAGAGCGTGTTCAGCAGTACTCTTGCTTCTGCTCATCATTCATGTACGGACAGAGGTCACCCGGGGCAGAGGGTGAAGGTTAGGGTGTGCATTCAGACTCATGCTGCAAGCCTGCAGCAGCTCTGGGGCCACAGATGGGCAAGAAGAGAATTGCTTGTATCTCTTTGAACTTATCTCTCTGGGCTTTCTGGCCCCATGCTTCTTATAGCTCACTGCCAGGGGCATTCAGAACCACTGCTAGCTCCCAGCTGATTTCAGATACAGAACTAAATACTGAGTGCATGCAAAAGAAGGGGATAACAGTGCTTTTGAATAGGATACAGGCACTGTAGAACAATACCGGCTAATAAAGAAGGAAAATTGGCTCCCCCTTTCCAACAACAGGTGACAGCTCAAGAGGAGTGCAGTACCTATACAGAAAGATACTGCTCCCTTGGCTGGTAACCCTTAAATGAAGGTGAGGTGAGATGGGATGGGTCCACGTTCCACCCCTTCTGGTCACTCAGGTGCCTTGCTTGCACCTGAGCTCCCTGTATTAGCCACACCTTCTCATCTGGCGCTCAACCAATGGTTCAGGCTGTGACCTGGCAATTCCACTGCACTGGGCTTGTATTAAAATGCTGCCATGAACACCCAGAACTGAACTCTGAAAGGAAGAATCTAAATCTTTAGGCTATTTAAGGAATCCTAAGCTTTAAAAGACATCTAATTGCCCAAAGAAAGGGGATTTGAATGTGGCAGTGTTGGAGGGTGGAAACCCCTTGGGTGGGTGTGCCTGGTAGGAAGAAAGTAAGTAATTTTCATGTTGCATTAAAACCTGGCTTCTGCTGCATCCCTGCTCATATGGGAGCTAATGTGACCTTTCCTCTAGCCCTGTGCATGTCTGCCACCCTCCCTCTGATGAGCCCCCAAAACCTCACCAGTGAAGTGCATGGGGAAAGAAAGACAAAAAAATTTCCAGCTAAAAATATCAGGCACAAAGTGTTCAGGTGGGCCAAATACGAAATAGAAATGCATATACATTCTAAATACTTTCTAAATATATTTGTTGCTATATTTTGCTTGGTCTCTACTGAACAAAAGTGAAAACAACTGAAGTAGATGACAAGCATACAAGGTTGGATTCAGCTAGAAATGTTTACAGTATCCGTGCTGTAGGAACCAGGTTTTGTTTTTTACTGGCTCCAGCCTTTTGTCTGAACATTTATATATTTCTTGTGTCTAGTAATTACAGCCAAACTGCTTTGTGATTCCCTGAGCTCAAACAGACTAGAAAACAAGCAAGGCTAGGAAAAACAGGCGCTCAAAATCTGTCCCTAAGTCCAGCAATATGTTCTGTGGGATAGATCTGCTTGCCTTCAGGAGTATCACAAAAAGAAAGAGCTGACAAAATGAATGTTTAGAAGGTACGTTTTCTGCAAAAAAATCCTAGAAAATCTGTATAAGGACTAAAGTGCTAGCCAAGCAAAAATCAGAATGGCCATCTCATAGAAAAAGCCCAGCTTTGATCCCTTTCTACTGAAATCATTCATGCTCTCTTGGCAGGAGAGCAAGATGTTCTCTTTGGGTTTTCACCTGACATCTAGCACTTGTCTGTGCAGAGAATGGGACTGGGCCACTCCACACATAGAACAGAGGTGTACCTGGAAGAGCTGGAAGGAACCAGCTGGCTTGGTGAGTACGTCTGCAGGATTCAAGCTCTGAGGTTCACAGCAAAGCTGTGCACAGCAGCATATAGTCTTTCTGGAGTTAGGTCTGCTGGTAATCATCTGTATGCAGGAGAGACCCAAGAAAATTTCCAAACACTGGGCTAAGTAGAAGTGTAACGATTTCCAGAGCAATCACTGCCAAATTAGAATCTGAGTGGCATCAAGTAAAAAAGTTAATTGAGTATTTTTTAGCAAACTTTAGTTTTAAGAGTGTCATTACTGAAGTCAAAAGTATTTACTGAAGTAACTCTTTACTGGGCTGTGGTCTGACCTGATTTTGTGTTGTTTTGTTTTTTTTTTCCATTCCCATTGCACAACCTTCTTGTAATTCTTACTTCGTTTTTCTAGACATTTTCTTTTCTTGTTTAGAAAAAATGGTTAACAAGCAGCAACTAAAATAACTTTACAGTTCCTTGTGCACCTGTTGCTAGTAAAAAAAACAACAGAGGAAGTAGGGAAGGAGGAACCCAAGTTTCCTTGAAGAACCCCAAAAGCAGGTACTTTTTATGGAGTTGTTAAACATTTTGAAAACCACCGTGAGTCTGCTGGTGTTGTGGGATGCATCATCTTAATGTTTTCCATTAGTTTTAGCATGGCCAGGGAGGACACCCAGGTAACTGCACTGCGTCACTGAGGCCTTATGCGCGTAACAAATTGCTGCATCCAGCTATCCATGCAACATTCAAGGAACCTGCTTGGCTACAGGAACAATGCTGCAAATTCTCTCCAGATCTGATCAGGCTTCTGTTCTCTGTATTGTCAAGTGGCACCATCCAGTATAAGGGAGGTAGGCAGCTGATAGCAGGTAGGGTGAGCTCACAAAGTACAGTTATCCTTGAAAATGTGCCTAAAGGAGAGGGCACCCCTGCATTCAGACCTAGGACCCAAAGGTGAAAGCAAATCATACTAGGATTGATGCAAACATAGCAGACTCTGGGCATCTTTAGGCTAACTATGAATGTAGCACCTTGAATTAGTCTGTTTTATAATAAATTGAATGTGATGCATGGTCTATGTCCTTTGTTATCCATGAGAATCTTTGTGTGAAGTTGATGCAAACCTCCTGTATGCTCTGACATCCAAATCTAGGTCTGTGCTGTCATGTTTGATACTGAAATCAAAGGAGGTAAGTAGGAGGATGATCACTTCCCATGGCTGAAGAGCAAAGTAAATACATTAGCTTAATAGTATTAGTTGTAAAATACAGAGATGATAAGAAAAATGGGTGGGAAGGAAGAGTTCCCATCTGAACCCTAATTGGGACTGTGGGAAAGCTTCAGTAAGTAAACCCCACACCAGGTGAAGGTCATAACAGCTGAAACCAGTTACATCCCAACTTGGGCCAAATTCACTGAGGTTTTCCAAAACTTTTGATGAATCTAGGCTTAGTTTTGAGCCAGCCTGGCCCTAGTTACAGAGTCAGGTGGAAACGCTCTTCTTCTGGCTGAGTTAAGCTGACAATTTGAACCTGAAATTTGATGTGAAATTTACTATGTGAGAACCTGACACAGACCCAGAGAACAATAGAAGATCCCAATGAGCGCTACAGAAATAGAGAACCCCTGGTTCTCACTGCATCGTTATTTGGTTAAATTGGACATATTTCACAGCCACGTTTAGCAGGTATGGAAGGCCCCAGCCAATTCTTGTTTACACAGCGCTTCCATAACGTTGTTGGAGGACAGATCTGTGTTAAATACACATAGTCAACAGGAAGAGGCCAGGATGAAATACATTTTTTCAGATCATTTTATAACTTCAGTGCAAGAAGAGTATTTCTGCCAATTCCCATCCAGCCGAAACAGTGGCTTCATGGCAGTAATACTCCCATTACAAAGAGCTAGGCCTTGGCTCTAACTTCGTTGTACAGCTTCTGCCCTTTTGGGCATGATGGACATGTGTCTCATGGTGCAACTTCTCTTCAGTGGCAACTACAGCAAGATGCATCTCCAGATGTGCCTGTCAGCACGCTTTTTATGCAGTCCTTCTCTTCCATGCAGCTGCTGGTACACAAATAAAAAGTTAGCAGGAAATATATACCCTGGTGCTCACATTGCTTTATCATCTGGGCATGCGTTACCGCATGCCTTGTGCCTTACGGGGTTGGCTGCTGAGGTCATCTGATGCTCTGACGTCTGAAGGGAGAAAAGGCAGCTTGTAATGGCTCATCTGTAGAGCAGGGAAGCAAGGATCTGATGTTTATTTTTTTTTTTTCCAAGTGCATAAGAATACGTAGCAAATGTGCTTGGTGAGTAGAGAATGTGCTCTGCAAAGTGCTGCTGTGGGTTTATGGATCAGTCTGCACTGTGGTGTTGCTGGTTCTGGATCCGGGGAGGCTCTCTGGGACGGTGGGGTGGTTCAATGTTCTGTGACATAGCAGCCGTCAGCGGCCAGTGCTGTTGGCAGACAACAGTGCTCTGAGCCAGCATTTAATGTGGAGCACACCGAGTGGTCTCATGGAGAAACCACAGAACTCACTGAAAATTCACATAAGGGAATGAATACACACTTAGAATAGCATAAGAAATAAATAAAAAAAGCAAGAGAAGTCTTGAACATGAGGTAGGTTAAGATGTGTGGCCAGACTCTCAGCTGGTTTCATTTAAGGGAGTTTCTGCTGAAGTCTGAGAGCCTGGTGATGCTTGGCTGCGGACGTGGCCACTCATTAAATTGGTTTTATGCGCTTAAAAAAAAAAAACATTTGCTGCTTTCAGAAGAGTGTGTCCTGTGAATGAAATGCTTCACTTTAGGGTGATATGTTGTGACTTATGAAAATCTGAAATACCTGTTATGGTTTGGCTCTCACTTTGCAGAGACTGTGTTTGTCAGGCGGTGATTGAAGTGGCAAATCAGTATTCTCCGTGCTGGAATTTCCAGTGGGGAGGCAGATAGCTGCAAAACATCAGTTTTAAGAATAAAATATAATGAAACAAGCAGGAATAAAAAAGGTACTTGACAGGCAAATTTGGTGTTACACATTCTGCATTTCTTTTCAGTCTTTCAAACTTTCTGAACACTGTAATTTGTTTCTAGTGTTAGCATCACTATCATCAAAGATGTTGGACTCTATTAGCTCAGCTGTCTAAGGGATGTCTTTTTAAAAAGGAAGAGATTGGGAAAAAAAATCCAAGAGGAAGTTCAGCCACTTGAGTTTAAGCATAATCACTTTTCTTAACACATCTCATTTGCAATCAAGGCAAAGATGACAGGAGAAATTTCAGCCCACTACTCTTTTGCCCCGGGCTGGGGAGAACAAAGGCGCAGAATTTTTGTGTTAGCTGTAGTTCCACTGAGGTCACTCCTTCAAGGCAGGACTGCTATGTGACGTGACTTTAGCCACAGCATGGACAGAGATTTCGGTTAAACAAAACCTGTCATTTTATGTAACAGCTCAAAAGTTTGACTCAGTGGATGTTTCTTCCTACCCATCATTTTTCCAAGGGTAGGAATATAGGGAGCCCTCTCCCCAGCTTTGACATTAATAGTAGCTTACTCAGTCAAGAGCAGAGTAAATGTAGGATTATGAGTGTGGAGAGCAATAGATGATCACCAGTTATGTGGGGAAGAGGTGTGGGTAGTCCTGGTCAAGGCTATACACTGAAATAGAAGAGATTAGAGGTTACACGCTACTGGCAGCACAATCTCCCAACCTCAGCATGTCGCTTATTTCTTCTCAGAAGGTGATGTTAGTCCTTCTCTTCTAATTTTGCCCCTTAACTATGCTGGTGTGAACAGCTGGCAATGGGCACTGCTGCTCTGCCAGTGTTCTGTTCCTTATCTGGCAACGAGGATGCATAATATGGGATGGAGAATTTTTAAATGTTAGGATTCAAATGTTTTTATTCTGGAGTTTTAGCATTTGCCCTCCTTTTTGTATACTGCCAGTTATGTTCTTATGAAAGCCTTGACAATGTTCATCGAATGTACTCCCTAAAATGAACATGCCAGAAGGAGATGGATGTGGCTCTTTCCCAATAGTAACGAAAAAAAAAACAAAAAAACAACAAAACCTGACTTAAATTTTCCCAGTACTACCAACACATTTTGCTTAACTCTTCTAGGAACTGAGGGACATTAGAACTACAGGTGAACCTCGGCAGCAATGAAATATACTTGCAGCCGTGTGGTCTCTGCTTTCACTTGTTCATGTATTATTTGATGAATTTGGGTTGTTTTGAGGAAGAATCTCAGAGATCCAGCACCTGATAGGTCCGAGGGATTGTGGAAGATGCAGCACCATTTGATTAAGTGAGAGACTTCAGAAACTGTCTGCCATGATTACGCCATGAATGATGGAAATGGCCTACAGACAAATCTGTCCCATGAGGAATCATTACAGGATTTAGGGTGGATATATGCCAAAATGAGGGGTTTTCTGTAGGAAAGTGTGTGGGATGAGGCTGGATTTAGTAAAATAGCGTCGTGGGGACATGGTGTTCATAACATAGGAGATGATTGTGGTTACATTGAGGTGGTTATATTAGGCAATGGGGAACGATTTTACAGAAGTGCTTGATGCTTTGCAGCCTTGCTCTTGGGTATAAAGCCATACCTTTTCGGAAGTACTAATGTTATAATCATAACCAGATAGCAACATCCACAGATTGATAAAATATAAGGATGACAAAATTCCCTTTTTTTCCCTCTCTTCACCTTTGGACAGTGATCTTGAAAACTAAGATGTCAGACCACTTGGGGATAAACAAATGTGAGATGTATCTGATGTCCAGAGCAGATGGTAGAAGCCATGGGCAGGAGTGTGTCTGCCACCATCCTTCCACTGAAGCCCTGGATGCCCGGTGACAGTAGAGCACCAGGAGAATGGTCCTCGGTTATCAGCCAGGTGTGTATGCATTCTTCTGTCCCATTGGAGAAATGGTATAGGGCTAAGAGTTGATTGCTCTGACCCAGGAGAGCATTTCTTTTGGTTTTCTGCTGGAGGTGACTTTGTTCAGCACATGATGGCTGTGGGAGGCAGTGGCCCCCTAGTGCATTGGTCCCTTGGGTCCATGGCATGCTGCTGTGCCAAGGTTCTTCTTCATGGAGCCTCCATGAGGTATTAGCAGCATCACAGCCCTTGTCCTTAGTGAATGTTTTGCCAATACATTTGGAAGCTTTCCCCCCAGTTCCCTTCCTGTTTGTGATGACCTTTCTCTATTAGTTGGAGACAAAAATTGTATTTTTAAATTCAGAAAGTCTGCTCACCAGAGACCGAACCTCTGGAGGAAGAAGCTTCCCAAAGCATGAATTTATGGGAGCTCTGTGTTTTCTGCTACTCCCAGCACATATGGCAACACTGGTCCTTGTGGCCCAATGGCTTTGGGACTCATTTGAGCAGAGGGCGACCCAGATTCCAGTTCTCTCTGACTGACTCAGATTAGGGATTCCTCCCTCTCTCCCTCCCCCCTCCCCCCCAATAAACCCTCCAAACAAACACACTATCTGAAAAACTTCCACCAGATATCTTGATGCTACTTGAGGCCTTGGTTTGTTAGTGGCATCAAGTGAAACAAAAGCACCTCCCTGATAATAGCAGGAGCTGTTCTGAATGTGGAGGAAAATAATCTTCAAACATGTGTCCTGATGAAAATACTTCAGCTGGGTCAAGTAATGCTTATGAAATATTCTCTGCTGTTAGTTTGATTTGCTCAATAAAGAAACTTGAATTTAATGGGACTCAGTGGGAAAGGACCAATCAAGAAACACTGGGAAAGCTGACTGTGTAACATAAATACTTGCAGTTCAAACCAAACAATGCCAGTGTTGTACTATAATCAGGATACATTTTTCAAACAATGCCTCATGGTATCCCTCACTAGCTGCTGCAGGTAGCACACTTAGATGACTAATACACAAGATGTATTCAGATACCTAAATGAGTGTTTACTGATCTTGCTCTCTCTTAGTCATCCTCACAAACCACTAAAAGCAATGTGCTAGTGTTGGGCACTTCTTAAAATAAGTAAATGTTCTGCTTGTGATACAAGTTGCTGGATGCAGTATTCAACTTTGCTGTAGCTTGACTGATCTTGACCTGATCTTAAAGGGCTTGAAAGACTAATCCATTCATTCCTATTCCAGACACACAGATTAGGCTTCTGTTGAAACAACTTGCACTTTTGAAAACAGCAACAAACTGCAATCAGCTTTGCAGTTTTCAGTCTGATAAATGATACTGGCCCTTGTGCCTTCCTTTTTGCACTCCCTGAAGAGTGCAACTACTCTTCTGGTCTGCCATGAGGCACTCCTTTCAGCTGGTAAATTCAGTAGGTAGAGTTTTCAGGCATGGCTTCTTAAGCTCTGATTTGGTTTTGCTGTAGTGCTTCAGTATGAGTTGACCTGTTGAGTTGCCTTGTGCGTGGGCTTTGAGTTCTTGACTCAAAGAGCTCTTGACTCAACATTCACTTACTCTTGCAGATTTTTCAGCATCTCATGGAAGAAGCCTGGTGGCTTTGGTATAGTTGCTTCCCATTTCTTCATTCAGATGTGATAAGGTAACAGAAATGTTTGGCAATCAGATCATGCACTGGTGCATATGGAGCTGTGCTGGTTGGTGTCAGCTGGGGAAACGGAGTTTGGATATGTCCATGTGTGCCTATGCAGATTTATCCACTGTTCATACATATAGGTGTTGGTGTGCATGTGCACCATGCTCTGGAAGTCTATACTTAGAAAATAAGTTTTGGTTAGAAAACTATTAATTTTCATGCTGATGGGTGTGTCTCTCAAGCTGCTGAGCAGAAAGTAATGCTGTGTTCAGGAGCTGTGCACAGCTTACACATATGGGTCTCCACTTGCTGATGCTTGTTACCAGACAAGAAGTTCAGAGTCTCAGAAGAGTGGTACCTGAACTTCTTACACTGAGGGAGCTTAAAATGCAGCTGGCCCAAGAAACTGGATCTGAACGGGGTGGTCTGGTGAGAGTGTTCATACTGGAGAAGTAGGACCTGCTGGGAACCCTTTGAACATGCTTATGTATGCACATGTGCATTCGTCCATGTCACCATTCCCACCTGGCATGATAAAGCTTCACATACACTCACAGAGCACAGCACACTCTGCTCTTGGCCAGTGCTGTGCCCCGCATCATTCAGCCAGCAAACTGGTCACTGCTGAGTGAATCAGTATAGCATTGTTTGGTTCATCCTTTCCTCACATATCATTATGAGGTAGTGTCTGCACAATGCCGTTTTATAATTATAAACTGGACAGTTTCCTTGTGCCTGTTACTATGGTACTGCATAAATCTGCCCAGTGGCCCCTGTCTACCCAGCTCCTCCTTGCAGATGCTTGGCTTTCTTGGAGGTTGGTTGCTGCATGCATCAGGACCATGATGCCATGTGCTCGGTGAAGATCTGCTGTGGCCTTTGTGTGAGCAAATAGGGTGAGCTCTGGAGATATGGTCTTCCCTTCAGTTTGTCTGGGGCTGCTGCTTGAGACAGGAATGGTGCTTATTGGCGAATGAGCACTATGTAAAGTTTCTTCTGTGTAAAGAACCTGTTATGAGTCAAGTTGCCTCATACAGTAGCTCAGACAGTGAGTGCTTGGCTCCAGACTGGAGAGTTCCGATGAGTTTGTGCAGACTACTGGCCAAAACCCTTTTCAAAATTGTGCCCAAAGTACTGGTAAAAGTTCCTTTCACTATGTTTCTGCTGTCACGCCAGCTGTGGAAACGTGGTCCAGAAAGGAAAGCTGCCTATAGGCACCGATGCTATGGTTGTGCTCTGTGCAGCATTCTGCTTGCTGGGATAGTTTATGGCCACAAGCTGGGGGCTTCTTGGAAGACCTGGAAATACAATAACATCAGTTGCCCATTAAAGGAGAGACACCAAAAGGGTAATTACTGCATATTTATACCCTACGTGGCAATGGTTTGCTCACCAGACTGCATGTGTGGAGCATAGTAACACATATTGCTCCTGTCATTCACATGGGCTGTGTTACACTGACAAAGAAGAAGGATTCTCTTACTGTCTCTGCCATACTGACCTTTAGAGTGTTTGCTTTTCAATCAGCTTTAAGAAGAGGAGCTCGAACTCCCCAGCATCAGCTAGTTCAGTACGCCAACACTCTCGCCCAAACGTTTGCCAAGATAATGCCGAAGAGACAAATAAACACAAATTGTTTTTTCAGGTGTAAAATCAACAGATCAAATGCTGACCTGAGCTGTGGTTGTGAGTCCAGCCTGTGTTGTGTTTGAAGAATACCACTGCATCATTTACACTTGCAAACCCTTTGTAATCTTAATCTCTTTGTTGCTTTTATGTTATGCTGGCCCCCCAAGGTTAAAGAAAGAGATTTAGACCTTAAACACAAATCCAGCCTTCAAGCTCTGGAATTATCTTTGCCTTTAAATGCAACTGATCAATGCCCATTTCTTTTGAAAATAAAACCCTTTTGAACCTTGAAAGCCTTCCACTGTTGAGCTATGTCTAAGTGCCACATGGGGAAATGGGCAGAAAAAAGCCCATTTTTCCCTTAGTGCTTGCATTAGAGGTCCTAAAGTTCAGTCCAACGCAATCAATTTAATTGGTGCTAGCTCTAGTGACAAATTATACTGGTTTACACTCAAGTGTAGCACAGATTCCTCAAACACTGGGAAAGAAGGGAGATACACTTCTTGGTCTCTACTTAAAGAGGGCAACAGTATTGGAAAAGGAGCACATTTAATTTATCACTGTCAGAGCAGGTGCAAAGTTTAATTCTAACTAAAAGCATTAAACAATTAACCCAGACAGTCAGGCCCTTCTGAAAACGCTCAGTTGCAGAGAACACATGGACCAGATTACCAATGGAAAAAGTCATGGCTCCTCTTTTATTTAAATGAATATCTTTTACCACTTAAAAAAAATAAAAATAAAAGGAAAAAGAGAGAATGGAAAGGAAATGGGAAAGAACTTTGTAGCCCTCTGGAACCACTGAATACAATCCAGAATAAAAAATGTCCACCAGAGTGGCAGCAAATAGCTGTCTTCTAAGTAACTCGTTGATCTTTGATACTGTATGAATTAGGAAATCTATACTTTATAGGCTGCTAATACGAGTTCTCTGTAGCATGTATGCACATTGTTTTTAAAAAGCCCAGCCACTATTTTCTTGTGAAAGGTTATATTTTCATTAAGTTAGATTTTGTTCCTTTGACACATTAAAGAAATATAAGGAATCTTTACAAGTTGGGCACTACTTGACCAGGGGCATTTGTGACCCAAAGTTTTGATTTCAAGTAGGAAATTCCCCCAGACGAGAGTCCCATTGATTAAAGCCACTAAACCCATGCTTTAATCCTCCCTTAATTAGCAAACTGAAGCCCCACAGCTATAAAGACACATTGGTACTTGCTTGAAATTAAAGATATTATGTGCTTTGGCAGGTGTTGAATGAGGAGCAGTGTGGTACAGGTGGTGCAGAATTTAGGGGTAAAAAACGTGTTCTGCAAGACAGCTGTGGAGCAGCTCTCTCAGGTGACCAATCTGAGTTGAAGTTTTGAATCCATGGATAGTGCATTCATAATAAAATACATCTTATGAGGATCTAAGAGAAGGGACCCTCCAAGAACAAGTCTCTTGCCCAAAAGAAACTTGTGTCTTTTGTGAAGAAGAAAACTGCTGTAGAGACAATGAGTGAGGAGCCCAAATCCTTGGTAGCCTCCCCAGGCACCCTCAGCATCTTCTGAAAGTGTGTAAAAATTCCTGTCATTTCTAGTGCATTTTGTGTTGCTCTAAATTTGAATAGCCAAGGCAATTTAGAAGTCTGTCCTTTCTTCCTGAGCCGTTATAAAATATGTCTGTGGAGGATAAATCGTTTCATTATATTCCATTATTTTGTGGATCACTGTAGATAACGTGCTGGTGATATCCAAACAATGAGAATAATAATATTGTTCCCACTCCAGTGTCATTGGCATATTCCCTCCTTCCCACCGTCATTTTGGTGTCATTACCATGTCTCATTGCTTAGACCTCAGGTAGCCAATTTCGAAGCAATTCATCCTCAGAAGAAATGCCAAATGTCCATGTCAGGTTCTCAGACTGCGTTTTTCAAATTTGTAGGTATGAACATTCAATCTGAAGGGCTTGGTTTCTTATGATACTGTGTAACTAGAGCTGATATGATCTTAAACATATTAGTGCTATACATAAATATATGAATATATACATATTTCAAAACAACCCAAACACACTATTGAGCCAAAGGCTCATTTTCAGATATGCAAGAAAGGTAGAAATTACTTGAAATTACATGGGATCTGTGCTTACACATCTGTGAATCAGAATTTAACTCTGTAATTTATAGAGAACTTATCCCCAGGAGAAATGGAGCAGCAAATAAATAAGGTGCATTTTCTCTTGGTGGACTTCAGCCCGTGCTGCATGCCTGCATCCCTCCCTCGGCAGTTTGGGCATGGAGCATTCAACAGAAACTGCTTGGGGGATTCCAGGGACCCTCTCTCAAACGCTGCTAAGTACAGGGGTAAATCACTGAACTTACACTGCGTCCTCCACGGCTGACATCTGCTGTGTCTGGTAAGGGAGAGTTTGGTATCTGCCTTTAGCCCACTGGAGAAGGATCTGCATAGCAGTGGTGTTTCCTGTTCCGAAGCAGAGCCATGTACTTGAGAGCTGGCATAGGCTGGAGGGCTCAGGAGGTGCTGGGGAAGCACCAGCTCACTGCAGGCAAACCAGGAGATTATTTTTCCTTTGTGGGATCCCATTCAAAACAATGTAAATAAATAAACCCTCATAAACTAACAGACCCTAGTACAAACCATGTAAAAGGTTGCAACTTTTCATTGCACCATAAGTAAGCTGTTCTTCTGCTTTTAGCCCAGGTAAGCCCAGAGGTTCTGTGTTGATTTTCACTGCGTTGCTTTCTTTAGGGGAAAAAAACATAGCCAGCTTAATCTTCAGCCATTTTAAATCGGGAAAATAATTTTTCTTTTTCCCCTTATTGTTTAGAAAGACATTGGAAACCATGCATATCTTTGAGGTGACCTTTTCCTGAAAGTGCTTCCAACTGGGGAGAATTAGTGTGCTTTACTGGGAGAAGAGAAGGCTGAGGCTTTTTCCCCATGCAACTTTCTGGAAACCCTGGAGGGTGCCTGGGAGTGGAGTCGGAGGGCAGAGGCTCAAGTGGGGCACTGCTGAACAGGTCTGGGGCTGTCAACTTGAACCAGCCCTAGACAAGACACTAAGACTTGTCCCCAGTCTTGCACTGGGGCTGCAGTGGCCTCGTGAAATGTTTATGAATGTGTTTTCCTGGAAAAGCTGGATGGAAATCTCATGACTACAGGTCCCCTGGTTATTCACAACCAGTTATTGCTGGTTTTAGTTATTTTCTGTGTTGGGAACAGTGCCAGATCATTGGCCAAGGGGAGCATGCTTTCAGGTTGGTGGGCTTCCAACAGGAGATCTTCGTGTTCTTCAAACCAACTCATCTCCCTAGTAGGCTCTTCAATGCAAAACCCAAAGCACCTTGAAGCTGAGGTTAGTCTGTTTCGTGCCTCCATTTGTGTTCTGTGGAGGTGGTGGGTGAGACCAGGACCAATTTGAGCAGATCCTGGAGGAGACCTGAACACGTGGGACTGCCTGGGATCCCATGAGAGACAGCAGAAGGAAACACAAGGGTGTGTGGGCAACTTTGCTGAGATATTTTCATATCTCTTCCTCTCTTTCAGAGATTTTGAAATTGTTTTTATCCCTTAAAGTGTAAAACATTTATTACAAATACCAACACAAATTTCCTTTCAGTAGGATAAACACTCAGCTGTTCCACTTACTGGAATGCTATAACACAAACAAAAATAAACGCAATGATTTTTGCTGTGAATTCCTCCTCTGGTACGAAGTAGTATTTCTGCTTTGTAATCAAAGCAGTGTTTATGTTTGCCTCAGAGCAATGGAGGGTGAATGACAGGATCCCACATGTACTCTTATATAGTGGAAAGATAAGGAGAATGGAGCAAAGAAAAGAGTGCAAGCGACCCGCTCAGTAACAGCACTAGTGTTTGGTTGCATGTAGCATTTGGAATGGTATAAGCGAGGGCAAGATGAAAAGCCATGGCCATATCCTTGTGTAAACCACCAGACCTGGGGTCTTGTCTGCTTCTGTTTACCCAAGACTGGGCTGAACCAGGCTGAAAAGACAACAAAAGTGAGTTGGGATAGTATGCAAGTTATTTTACACCAGTGTTGTGTGTTGGCTTTCCCAGGTCTTTCTTTAAGATTTTTATGACCCTGAGGATTAGCAAGTGTTACAGTTATAAACTTGAAATAACATACAATCATATAAGTGCAGGAGCTGTGACTTTTGAGATAAACATCATCAAATTTTTGAATCTGAGGATTTGTTCTGACTGCAGCATTTTCAGCTTTGTTATATTCTATAATGTTAAAATATAAATGTCTAAAGCTTTTGACTGTTACAGTCATAACATAATAGTAGTAGCCAACTAATTTGGCCCAAAATGAAAAGTCATAATACAGTAATAGTCAAAATATTTTCACCATCTGTAAGTTATAATATAATGTAAGAATTGAGTTAACAAACTGGAAAACAACAACAACAACCAAAAAAAAAAAAAAAAAGCACCCTTAAATTTATGAAAATGAGAGGTTTTAATCACATCACAATCAAACATTTTGATGAGGTCAAAATCAAACACCATTTTTCTCTTTCTACCATAGCCTCTCAAGCTCAGTTTCATGTGAAAATTTGGAGTTTCCGTTGCAGTGAAAGTCCTTTACTGTCATTAGTGGGATGACTTGGGATGCTCTCCTCAGCCATAGTTGTGCCATCATTTTTTCCAGTGCAGCATGTCATTATCCTTGGTAGCATCACAAGGCAGTGAACTCCATGGGCTTAATTGCACATTGGTTTTTATCGTGTGTGTCCTTTTACACTGGTTTTACATCCATAATTCTCAGCTGGTCCGAGTGCCTGCCTGGCCTGGTGCTATGGGGAGCACAGAGTACAGTTGTGCAGCTGAAGCTGAAGGTGCAGAATCAGAGATGTTCAGTGAAACACAAGCAGTGGGAAGCTCCAGTCTGGACTGCTTGACCAGAATAGGTGTTTGTATTCCAAGAAGGCAGATTCTGCACCTAGGCAAGTGAGGCTGTAACAAAACCATGCTCCTACTGTGCGTGCCTAGGACAGTGAATGTGGTGGGGAGAGCAATGCCAAATGGGAAAAAGCTAAAAATCCACCCGTGCCAAAGCTGTGCAGGTAGCAGAGCAGGAGACAGCGGTCAGCAAGGGTGCACAGAGCTGAGCCTGGCACTGCCTAGCAGGAGGAGCTGTGCCTGCTGTGAGTGCTGGGAAGCACTTGGCAGTGAGCTCCCGAGGCATGCCTGCAATCAGAGAAAATGCTCTTCTGAGACACCGAGCCTGGGTCTGTCCCTGGCCTTTTGTTTAAAGTCTCTGTTTTGCTTCCCTGAAGGAGCAGTAGTCAGAAAGAAAAGCCCCTCGTAAACACGCGCGTGCTAATTCTGGCCAAGTGTGGAAAGGTTTTTGTTAAGCTCTTTAAAAGCACGATCTGTTTTCTGCTTCCAGTTAAAAAGGGTAGTGGCAGTCTTTAGTGGCTGTGTCAATGTAGCCCATATTATTATGTACAGATGTGCCAGCTGCAAGTAGGCATTATCTCTTTGATAGTGCTAAGCACTTTACAGTGGGTCAGAGAAGTGCAGCTCTCAACCAATAGATCTAATTGCAATCCTTTTATGTTCTCTATGATTGCAGGTTTCTCCAGCACTATAAACAAATAGTAATCAACTAAACCTGTTACCTCTGAGCAGCAATGTCACGATATGAAATATTAACTGTTCAAAATACAGTAATGATGGTTTAAAACTGTATTTGTTCTCAAAGGTAAAAAAATAAGGAAAATCAGGAGCATGAGCACTGGAAGCATGAAGAGCCCTCTGGCTCTCTTTCATCTAATGAAAAATTGTGTCTGTATATGACATGTTTTATGTGGTCAAATACAGTGTAAATATTGTGTACATCTTTTGCTATAGCAACAACATATTAACAGTACCACAAATAATCTCTGCCTCTGAATCTACATTTTTATGACATCGTTATGCTAATACAAGCAAACTTATATTTTGCTATGAATCTAATACACCTCAAATTAATCCATTTGTATTCCTATAATCCAGGCAACTTTTCTCACCTCAAGAAATATTAGGTGCAGTCACACATAGGATAGGCTCGATCTGAGAGAGGAGAGTATGTATTCTGATTTATTTTTTCCTATCTCGGGAACGTTTTGGTGGAATTCCTTTTTGTTGGTACTCAAACTGAGATGTTTCTGCCCTGTGCTTGGAGCATTTCCTCTGCCACATTTGCGGCAAAATGGACTGCACTGGGCTTGGGAAATGGCCCCAGGAGCTGGATTCCGGGACAGGGGCTGGATCCCAGGGCAGGGGTTGGTGTGGTAACTCCTGATATGGAGCTCAGGGGGCGGTGATTCTTGGCCGTGCGCGAAGGCTTCATTCAAATGTGGTGGCTGAGCATCTGCATGGTAGACGTCGGCTCCTCGGGTGTGAGGGATCTGGTGGTTGCAGCTCAAGGTGCCCCAGCCTGTTGCAGGGGCAGGACCCTACCAGTGCTACCCACTGCCTTCCAGCACGCCTTGCTCACCCAGGAATGAGGGACAGAGTTTGGGAATTGAAATGTCTTTAAAACGAAAATAAGCTTTTGTATCAGCCAGCTGGCGAAAGAATAAAGGACTGTGCTCACAAGATGCAATCAAAATTCAGCAGTGTTTTATTAAACATGTAATATTATCAAACTAAACAAAAGAGCCCTCAATGGCTGATAATACAATGTGATACAATATATTCTTTTTCTTGTGGTGTCATTCATGCAAAAGTATCATTGAGCATTTGGCTTCCTTGACAAGCCGCACATGTAAATACCAGTGCAGTGCATGGGCTTGACAATGGGACATGATGTGTCCCACAAGTATCCGTGCTCATTTTATTTTGTCTCCAGATAACTTCTGCTGATGCACAGGGAAAAGATGTGGGCTATGGAATGAACTGGAGAAGTACCTAGGTGTAATGGCCTGCTAAGGACCTTGATCTGTTACCACTTTATTACATTTATTCCTCAGAGACAGCCCAGTTTGCACACAGCTGCTCTTTTACCTCTCAATGCAAGTTCTGCAAATCAGTATCTCATTTGGCATATTTTGTAGGTTTTTATATTTTGCTTCAAGTTTGTTTTTATAGCACCTAACAAAAGATGGTCAGTAATGGATAAAATCCTGTGAACAAAACCGGATGTGTGCATCATCTAGATATACATCTTCTCTGCTTTCACATCTAGTTTTGCAGCAGTAGAAAGACATAGACCCAGAGCAAAGTCCTGGAGCTTGCACCTACCTGGTCCAGGTGCAGGGGCTACAAAGTGCTCCCAATGCAGACGGTGCCTGCACATCACTATGATGCTGCTGTGGGAGAAATGGCAAGGAGTCAGGAACTGGCAGGCTTGGTTTGCTGGAGCATTGCTTCCCCTCCTCCAGCCCTGCAGGCACTCCAGCCTTGACAATACTTCTGTGACAGAGTGCAGAGCACCCTGGTGAGGGCAACCTGAGAGGTGAGCAGTGGAAGGTTTGCTGCTCCCACAGGGCTGGACTTGTGCTTCCCATTGCTCTGCAAAGCAGGGAGCCTGTGGCTGGTTTCAGATAATTTCTAACAGCTTTTGTGTGCTCCCATATTGTCTGAGAGTCCAGCACTGTACCACGAGGGTGCTCGAGACAGCCTGAGGTCCTGCTCAGGTGTCTGTGCTGTAAGGGCAGTCCCAGCATGGCAGCGGGGATACCAGACCTATCCCATTTGCTAAGCCATCTAGAGCAGTGCAGAGGGCTCTCCTGAATGCAAGGTGACAGTGAATAAAGCCCTCAAATTGGTTATAATTATCTGGGAAGAATGATCAACAATTAAATTGCATTATTAACTCTTGATCTCACTGGAAATATGTGCTGTCTTTCTCCCTCAAGCACTCAAGGTATAGCTCTTCCCTCAACTATATTTAGTCCCTGAATTTTGGCCCCATAAGGGACTGAGAACTGAACAATCTTTCAATTAAAAAGAGAAGAGAGAAGTGTGCCTGGCCTCCATCAGATCAGCAAAGCAACTTTGTTGAAAGGTGTTTGTGAGCAGCAGACCAGGAGCAAGCTGGCTGAAAAATCTTTTCTTCCCTGAAGAATCCCAAAGGCAGAGCAGCAGCACAGAAAAAAATCACTAAGAAGCGCTAACCTCGTAACATACAGTTTTTGCTAAAAATATATATTAATAATATATTATTGAGCGGGCATAGATGAAGAAGGCCTGGGAAAGCATAAGCAATAAGAGCGTGAGCAAGGTCAGTGTTCCTTGCCCGAGGACTGCACAATCAATAAGATCTGGTCAATACCTGCTTTATTACTACACTACCACTCCGAGCAAAATCATTTTTACATTAAGAATATATTTTGCAAAACTGAATTAACGATATTGAATATTTTGCTCTTTGATATGACTAGCCTTCAAAATCAAATTATTAAATACAGAGAAAAGCATATTGGCTCAGCTAGGAGGTATTTTTTGTGCCTGGAAAGGACGTAGGCGGTTTGTGCCTCCTGTTTGTGTGGGGGCAGAGGACTGTGCCGAGCAGTGAAATGCGAAGCACTTTCATTTGGGTTCCAGAATACTGCTTTGTGCTTCATGGTTGAGGTGCAGATGGAGGAAGCTGAGTGGGTAGAACTGAGGCCAGCAGTAAAATCCTGCAGGAACTGGATCTTACAATCGTAGAATTATTAATGTTGGAAAAGGCCTCTAAGAGCATCTAGTCCAACTCTCCCCGCATCCCCACCATGCCAAGTAGTCCCTCCCCCCAAATGCCACATCTACCTTTTGCTTGAACACCTCTGGGGAAGGCAAGGTAAAATATACCACTTCCCTGGACAGCCTGTTCCAAGGCTTTGCCTCTCTTTCTGAGAAGAAGTTTTCCCTAATATCCAACCTAAAAACTGAGACCCTCTCCACCAGAGCATCTGATAAAAACGACTCTGCCTGTCTAAAGCAACACCAGCACATGGTTTTATTTTTCTGAGGCATCTCTGAGATCTTTCCAAGATAATTTTTCCCCTGCCCGAAGACCTCAGAGGAACATGGGTAAGCAGGCACCAAGCAGCAGATGGAGGAGGGCAGATGAGGAGGTCTTTGCCATGGTGCCCTGCCTCGTGCTCTGTATAAACTGCTACTTCAGAGCAGTAATTCTGCCTCTCATTACAAGTACCAAATTACCTAAAGTCCTGCAAACTCCAAGGGCATCCCTGTCAAATCAACAGAGATGCTGTCATACTGCTTTTGTGGCTCTTTAAGTCTTTCCGGATGCCTTCAAGAGGGCACCCAAGGTTTTAAGCCAGCGAGGCTGCTGGGCAGTGGGGCTCAGGACCCAACTTGTGAGAGGAGGGATTGTCATTTTCTTCGCCTCTCCTCAGAATCTTTAAGCCTCCAGGAGCACTTTTGCTTATTTTCCCTTGAGAGCACTGAAGCCATGGCCTGAATGCTGGCAGTTATGGCTGCAATTAAGGAGGGCTTTCACATCACCCAGAGGCAGCAGCCACCTCTGTTTAGCCTGACATTGGAATTGAGGAATTCTGCCTTAATTATCTCCCGTGTAAGAGCAAGGTAAATAGCTCTTTATCTTCCAGCAGCACCAATGCACTGACTTCCTAGCCAGGTTTGTTGGTCCCTGTCCACTTTTCTCTGTGCACCTGGCACGACTGGATTGGTGTGATGCCAGTGGCAGAACCATTGGTATTCTTGGGAGAAAGCTCTGAGCTTTTGTAAACATTTCTCTTGCAGATGGGAGGAGGGAGTGTAGCATCCAATATGGATTTAATGAGTGGACTGTTCAATGGATGAAGATCTGACTGCAGGATCAAGTCCAGAGAGTGGTGGTCAATGGCTCAATGTCTGGGGGGAGATCAGCAACAAGTGCTCCCCCTGGTCAGTGGTGGGACCAGTGCTGTTTAATATCTTCATCAATGACATCAACAGTGGAGTCAAATGCACCCTCAGCAAGTTTGTGGATGACACCAAGCTGTGGGGTGCGGTTGACACACCTGAGGGATGGGACACCATCCAGAGGGACATAGACAGGCTGAGCAGTGGTCCTGATGGTGAGTGGCCTTCCAGTACCTGAAGGGGAACTACAAGAAAGAAGAAGACAGCCTCTTTAGAAGGGTTTGTGGTTATAAGACAAGGGGAAATGCTTTCAATCTTTAAGAGGGGAGATTTAGATTGGAAATAGTCTTTTGCAGTGAGGGTGGTGAGGCAGTAACACAGGTTGCCCAGAGATGTGCTGGAAAGCCCTGTTCCTGGAGACATTCAAGGTCTGGCTGGACAGCACTGAGCAACCTGATTGAGCTGTAGATGTCCCTGTTGCAGGGGAGTTGGACTAAACAACCTTTAAAGGTCTGTTCCAACTCTAAGGATTCTTTGATTCTATAACTCTATGATATTTGATGGACATAGAGCCAAGGCATGAATGATAGTTTTATTGGCAGCACTGGCAAAGCCAATAAATTAGACAAATCAAAGGGAAAAAAAATCTCTATACCCTCCTCACACAGCAGTTTACCTGCACTGCACTTCCTTTGGAGAATTCACAAACTTCATGTTGGGCAATTCACGCTATCTCCATCCCTGACGTTGTACCAAGACACACCACCTGCTTGTGAATGCAGGAAATCAAGGGTAATGCCCATGACAGGCTGAAATTGATCCCCAGGCCACCTGGATTTCACTGCTATTGGAATGCTCACACTATTGGGGGATGAATAAACTCAATGACAAAGGCTGCAAAGCAGTCTGTGTGGCAGAGATCCGTGAGGTGCTCCTGCTCCCTGGGGCCCTTCTCCTGTGGGCACCCCACAGCGCAAGTACTGGGTGTGGTGGTGGCTGTGAGGGCCTTGGATAGAGAGCAAATACCTCAGAAAGGCATAATAGTGTTGAGCTAGGGAACGTTTGCCACTTTGATAAGGGACTTCCATTTGTTACCTTTATTTTGGTTTATTAGTGCACTGGAATGCATTGGCCTGGAGGTTGTGATGTTTATGGTGTCAGCCTCTGCTCAGCACCTGTGATAATGGGGGGCTTCCTCCTGTCTCTGATCCACATGGGAAAGCTCCCTATGGTGAACAGGATAGCCATGAGACCTTAAATAAAACCAACGCTAATTTGAAGCCCAAGCAAAACGAGGGACACGGGGAGAGAGAAGATCAAATAACTCTGCTCATCCTTATGTATGTATTGTACTTGGCAGTCGGCTGGTGGCAAGCTTGTTGGCATGACAAAATCCCCCAAGTATTCCCTCCAAAATGCTGATGGACTGGAGAGAGATGCTGCCCTGAGGGACAGACTGCCCAGTGCTCTCTGTGTTGTTTTACTCAATCTATGTGTGTGTCCAGGGCAAAAATCCATGGACAGCACATAAAGAAACTGCTTTCTAGGGGCATGGCAGCCCTCGCTCAGCAGGACGCTTGCACTCTTTTGAGCCCAATTAGTCTTTTCAGAAGTGTGGTGTGTGAGGGAGAACAGCCTGACCTTCTGGGGCTGGCAGCAAGATCCTCCCTTTGATTGCCTTGGCTGAAGCAGCGTGCTGAGCCACGGCTGCCCCATGGCGCTGGGCTGCATTGACAAAGCTGAGCGCACTCTGTTGGCAGGGCCACAGGTGTGAGTCGTGAGTGAAGAGGTGTTGGTATGGCTGTGACCGTGAGCATGGGCTGCTGACCTGCTCTTTCCTCCTGACTCATCTCACCTTGTAAAGGGCTTCTTTCAGGCTGCTGAGGAGAACAGCTCTGTTTAGAGGCCTCCATCAAGCGCTTCTCTTGCAAGCTGCATTTTGGTGGTTCACATGGGAGGGGTGTGCCTCGGGTGCTGCTGCAGCTGCTTTAAAGGTGTTGAGGAGATGCTGGATGCTGCTGAGGTTGTGTCTTTAAAGAGAGTTTCCTCCTCTAAGGAAGGCTGTGCTTAAGTGAAAGCAAGCTACTTCAGACATGCCAAAATACATCACTCGTGTGGGTTTTGTCTGGAGAGGAATCTGCTTGTGAGCAGGCTCATGTAAAACAATTTGGAATAGAGGGGCATGCTGGGAGGACTGCTGGGCTCTCTTAAACAATGCTTCCTGGGAAACTTAAGCAAATTGTAATTTTCTATTAGCGTTAATAACCTCTTAATCACAGTGGGAGATCAACAGTTCCTAATATGTATATGTGCCCAGGCATATGTTTCTGTGTGCATATCACACAGGTTTCTGGGCTGCCCACCTGGTCTGCCTTCTTCTCAAAGCCCATCTGGAAGTTCATCTAACTTCTGTGTGAATGTGAACTTAAGGACCATGTTTACAGAAGGAACAGGGAAGGATATTAAATGGGAGAAACTGACTACAGAGCTGTCAAGATGTCTTGGTGTTCCTGCATTGTCATACCTCAGCCCTGCTGGTCCAATCGTTCCCATTGTACAGCTTGGCAAACCAACAAGCAGGCAGGATGGAAGGGAGGGACGCACAGAATTGGAAAGCTGGGAAGAGCAGCAGGAGGCATTCCTGAACCCTCTCCATGGCTCTGCCTTCTCTCTCAGACTTTTGCAGGAGTGCAAACTGTGCCATGTTCCCCAGGCTCTGACTGATGGTCCAGGAGCAACAGCAAAAGTTGCACAGACATGGAGTTGCAAAGAGACTTCTCATGAGCTACCACAGCATGAGATCTCATGTTAGTTAATGTCTTCATTAATAGTCTGGAATAAGGAATATACTCTCACATGATATCAGATGGGAAGGAGCTGCAAATATGAAATGATACAGGGAGAATGAGATGAGAAACATGAGTGAATGACAGTAAGAGATTTAATGTAGCAAAATATTCCAGGCACCAGTACATAGCTGGAGACTTCAGAGAAAACTTGAGGCCATCTTTGGGTGCAGGGAAGTTGCGCTCAACTTTGGCCCAGACACACTGGGGATGACTGGTGAAACAAAGATACGGGTACAGAGAGCCTGAGAGCACTACGCAGGGTGAGGAGGTGAAGGCAAAGGAGAATTGGATGAAATTAAGTGAAGTCATGGCTGAATATTGGGAAGAAAATTCCCTGATGGAGGGATGCCTGAGGCTGCTGAGCAGTTGCCAGGATGATGTGCGGGAAGCTCTGTTGTTTCATACTCTGACACTTTTGAAGCTAGGGAAGAACCCTGTGATCAGCTCCTCTGACTTTGTAGGCCACAGGACTTCATCCATTTACTCCTGTACTAAACCTAAAGACTTGAGCTTGGCTAGGCCACAGCAGATCTGGTGATCTACTGAGAAATGAATTGTGCTGGCAGGAAATTGAATTGGATGAGCTTGTAAGTCTTTCAGACACAGATTTTGCAAGATAGAGTAAAATGTGATCATGCAGGTTGTCTGGAGACATCTAAGCTCACATGGAACCGATCCTCTGGCCTCACTACTCCATGCATTCCACAGAGGCCTGAAGGTGAAGGCCTACATAGTGTGAGAAGGTGAAATTTGCTCCCTTTCGTGGAACCTAAGGCAGATTAGCATTAAGGATGTGCTTTGTACTCTTGTGAACACACACATGAATGTTCTGGGGACTTGAAGGGGTCAAGTCTGGACTCCAGAAACAGTTTTCCACTGGTTCCGAATGACTTAAGACAGCTCTAAGCAACACCAGCTGGAACCAGACAGCTTTGGCTCCAGAGTTAATGTAGATAATTTATCAGAGCAGTGCTTGAATAATAAGACTATCACTGCTTTATTATATCAGCTGGTGTCATAACCAGATAGAGAAGTTTAATATTAACAAGGGGAGCTAGCTTCGGTAAGCATGTGTGTGAGAGAGTGCGTTCTCATTTTTAACGTCTGTGTGTACTAAAATGTCAGTGTTCTGACCTCAGGGAAAGGAGTTCATTAAAAAAAATAAAAATACAAAGTAAATAGTGTCTCTGAAAGGTTTATTTAATCTATTTCTCTTCCTGCACTGATTTTTCTTAATGTATTTAAAACTTAATATTTACTCTAGCAAAACAAAATCTATAAAAGAGTTTTCATAGGCTCCTAAATAAGTAGTAGCAGCTCAGCCGGAGCCAGCCAGTAAGCACTGCAAAATATGCATTGTAGAGACATTTGAAGTTGTCCCCAGTGGACAATTTGCACCATTCAGTGTTAAAAGGCTCTGTTTCAGTGTGCAGAAAGTCCCCCAGACCCCCTGACTAGGCAAGTCAAGTTTACAGATGATGTACTCCACTCAGTCCGCTTGTACTTTCGGGACTTAAGTGGCTGGCAGGGCAAAGAGGGGATAGTTAAAATTCTCAAGCTGCTAAAATGGAAAGCCTTCCAAGGTTTTATGGCAGGAGAGGAAATAATTTTGAAGGCTAAGTGTTGCTGGCTTGACCAAGGAAATGGTTGGGAAGCAGTGGCTTAGGAATGGGAATGGAAATGGCAGAGGAAGTGTGGAATGGGAGTACCTCCAAAATGCTTAACCTGCCCCAAGAAGTGAGAAAGGGGCTATCTATGACACCAGTAGTGCTGGAGGCAGCTGGTACTCCTCTGCTTCAGAAACCTGCCCTGCTATTTGCTCTGCCTCAGAACCACCTCTGATGGGAGGCATTCATGCTCATTCACTGCAGGACTCAGTTTGTTCTTCTGAAATTTGGCTTTGATTCTTTCCCCTGTGACGTCTGACAAGGAAGGGGCCAATTCCACTCAGTTCCCCATCAAATCACATTGATATGGGTTCAGCCTGTCTGTCCTGTCTGTCCATGCAATCAGCAGTGCCAGCACATTTCAGGAGCTCTCTGACAGGTGAGCTTCCCCTCCAGCTTGTTTCAGGCCCAAATCACTTCTGAGGTAAAAGTACAACGATTTAGGTCTTCAGCATACAGCAGACCAAGTCAAGTTCTCCTTATCCTACTGCTGTCAAGCTATGTGTGGAGAAACTGATGGTCTGAGAGATCATCTTTCTCTTTCTTACTTTCTCTGAATCATCTAATTCAGCTATTAAAACACCCTCCTGTCACTGTGGGACTCTTTTATGGCTTGAGAGGTCTATATTTGCTTGGATTTGGGTTTTGGTTTAAGGGTGTTTTTTTTTTTTTTTTTTTTTTTTCTTGCAATTGGGAAATTGCAAGCAGGTTTCTGATACTCAAGAATACCTATAGCCTCCTGTTGTGCATGGAGCAGTGTGCTGAATTCAAAGGAGCTCCTTAGACCATCTTCTTTGCTGGAGTTTACACAGGATTTCCCATTACCATTCAGGGAGTGAACAACGTACAGAAAATATTTTTTTCCTCTTTTCAAGGGAAAGACTGAGCTTTTTTGGCAGCTAGTTAGAAACAACCCTGCAGGGGGACATAGGTATAACACAGAAATAAACTCCAACTTGTATTTTGATTCTTTTAATTTTGAAATTGTGAGTTACTTCCTGCAGGCAGGAGAGTGGACACTGCCTACAGCACCTCGTTTGCTGGAGAGAATTGAGAGCATTTGGTTTTATCAGCCGCTGGCATGGTAATGAGCCTATTTCTATTGAAATTGGCTCATTACTATTCATTTTTGCTGGCTCTCGACCAACTCATGAACTGCTTTTTGATTTTCAGAGGAGGAAAAAAAAATGTAGGGAGTCAGTCCCATCCAGCAACAGAATTGATAGGAACAGAGCATGGTGTATGGCCACGATGGGTGAACACTGCACCCTCACCCAGCACGGCTCGCCCATGTCCCAGGGGTCCCTCTGCCACAGTGCCCCACATCCCCCTCTGCTTGTGTCAAACAATGGGAGGGGTCTGTGAGTACACAAAGGGTCCAGCACTGATGCATTCCATATATGTGTGAACAAATGCGAAGTTGGGTCTTGAGGGTGGATGAGTCTGTGTGAGCATCACATTGCTGTAAGAACTGCCCGTGCTGTAGGTTTTGGTGCACTGATAGCTTGTGGTAGTGATTTGTTTTATTCTAACATGTCAGTTGTGTTCTTCGAGGGTATATAGTGACATTTAAGGCTTTTTTTTTCCTTATTTTGAGCCACAGTATAAGTTCTTTGTCTCTCCTTCACACACACATAAACATCTCTGGGACTCGCTTTAGTACCAGTGAAAGTCAAAACTCAGCTATTTGAACATCTGAATGGAAAAATATCTTTCTTTAGAAGTGACTGAACATCTATTAATTATATATGAATGTAATTTTATCCCTATTACTCGTTTGAAAAATCTCAGCCAGGCTCTGCCACCTATCCACGTGTGATTTAGAGTTCATCACACTGTTTTGTCTTGTGAAAATGTGGGGTTTCTCATGATGGAAGGAACTCACTGATATTGGTGGCATCTCTCTCTCAAAGACTGAGGTGAAAGCAAAAGGAGCCTCACTGTCAGGTCGGTGTCTCTAAGTGCCTCTATGGAGCACAAGAGAGGAGAATATTTATTTTCTTCTCGAATGTTAAAAATTAAAGTCAAATAAACTACTTTTTAAGTATCAGATGCTGGAAAAATGATGGGCAGATGATAATTTCTATGAAGTTGATATTGTCCCTCCAGGTAAATACTGAATAGAGGACAAAACATTTGCAACAGTTGCTGATACATCTTCAAACTTGTACCCTTTTGCATGTCATTATAAAAAAAAAAAAAACTTACAAAAACCAGAGATTTCTTTTCCCTCTTGACTGAAAATATATCTCCTTCAGAGCAAGAAGAGGCTTCAAAGTTTGATTCAAATTGCAGCAGACTTTTGGAATTATTAACGGTGCTGTTACAATTGCTTGGGAAGGAAAGCAATTTGCAGCACACGTGGAAGAAGTGTAAAAGTCCTTTGAGGAAACAGTTTTAGGTTTTCCTTTACATATTTGGAGCTTAATTTGCTAGAGGAGTTGGCACATGTGAGAGTCTTGTTCCACGCTTCCAGTTTCAGCCCAGTAGCTCAGGATGGCTCTGAGGTATCATGGCTGGTCCAGGTACTACCATAAATGCAGATGTTGGTGTAATCTTATAAAAGCCTTCATCAGCTTTTGTTGCATCATAATACATTAAAGCAGCATGATCTGACTTCTCATCTGACTGTCTCAGGTAAAGTTTGTTTATTTTCTTTTGCATATTTTTAGAACTTAAAATACTCAGCTTTATTTTTATTGCAGTAAACTGACCAGAAGTGATCTGTTATCATAGTCTGAGGGGAATTCACAAGAGTGACAGTTGTTTGTCTTTGTTCATTACATAGCTGGAATTTGTTTTCATCTTTGCCGTAAAGATTTTAAATGAGGAAATGGAAATAAATGGCCCCAGATTCAAATCACCCTTGTCTTGTGTGGTATGGGTCCTCTGCACAAGCTAGCATGCCTGTTTGTCTTTGGTGAAGACCTGGTGATATTTCAGGAATCCAGACTGGTTGAAAAAAATATTGAATAGACTGACTTATGTGTCTGTATGTCATATCTTCTTGAAGTTTCCAGCACAGGAAAAGAATGATGCAATGTAGGAAACTCTTGTTTGAAAGGAATTGAACTTTTCTTCTCTGAACAAAAAGAATTGCTCATGTACTGGGATGGGGCTGGCTTGGGGATCAAGAGCCGTATGTTGACTGCATGGACTTCAGAGGGAAAGGAGGGCTCTGCTAAGGTCAAGGCTACAGTCACCTTGAAAAGTAGAAATGGAGGAAGTTAGCTCTTTTCTTCGAGGTGTGGAGAAGATCTGCTCAGGACCCACAAAGGACTTGAAAACAAAGCTGATTTTGATCTTATGGGCAATCCTACTGATTTCCCACTGAAATGTGGAAGCTAAGCAAAACTTTCTTCTCCCTAAGGAACACTGCACTGAGTCACAGTCACATCCCCTTCCTCTTTGCCTGGTGACTTGGCAGGTCTACTGAGGTACTGATGAACTTCATCTGAAGTCCCTGGGCATTGGGCAAATGTAGTGAGAATCAGTTCACGTGCCCTGAGGAGCTTATAACTGTGTAAATTACTGGGACACAGAGTAATGGTGATTGTACTGGGAGAGAGGGAGGAAAGATTTAGCGAGGCTGATACACAAGTTCTGGGTACATGGGATTCCACCTTCTAAGAAGAAGCAGGTTGAGGTGACATAATCTACAGTATCACTTAGGCTGTAGTTAGACTACAGTGACAACAAAAGCTAGCGTTTCTATCTTCACAAATAGACATTTTCCAATATCCAGGGGCTCTGGGCCAGATCGACCCAAGAGAAGGAGAAGGAAAAATTCTGTGTGTAATTGAAATGCACAGAGATTGGTTGAAGTGGTCTGAAAGGGCATATATAGAAATGATGGTATGAAATGGCAAAGAAAACCTTATGTTGAATATTGCAACCTCCTACCAGAAAGATACATTAGGCTAAGGAGGAATATCCCAAGGGAAACCGTGGAAGCCCCATTGCTTGGATAATTTCTAATTAAACTAGACAAAACACTTGAGAATATATTGTAAGGGAAAATCCTGTAATGGCATCAGGCTGGACAGGGTGACCCTACAGGTCTTATTCATTTCTAATTTCTATGATTCACTAATGATTAAGTAATTCACAGATAAACTAAACATCCGTATTGCTGGGTCTTATCCAAAGCTCACCTCACCTATCAACCTTTTCAAATTTACCAATTAATAGTTAATTAGTTAATGTTTGTAAAGTGCTTTGAAGATGAGAATTGCTAAGTGCTAAGTATTATTACAGAAACAGGGATAGATAAACTCATTTTACTTAATTCTGAACCCACTCAAACAATCATGGAGGGCTCAAAATTCAGATTCAGGCTTAAGCATTACTGGGTTTGCCTTCCTTGTAGGAAGGTTGTTACACTGTGACTAAAATACAGTTATAATTTTGATAATGCACTTATCAGACATTTCTGTATTTGGCACAGCAGTTATAATCTCGATAAAACAGGCACGAAAATCTGTTGTCCCTGTCCATATGCAAGCTACGGTGTACAAACGGGGCACTTTTCTTTGTAAGGGAATGCCAGTAGCATGGAGAACATGAAGAAGATGAAATGTCCTCAATGGCTTTCACCTTTCCATTTAACTGTATTTTCTTTGGTGAACATTTAATAGCATCAAACCAATGAGTTAAGGTTCAGAAGGGATACTGAGAACTCCCAGGTTCTCAAAGTAAAATCTTTGTGTTGCCAGCATTTGAGTATTTGTACCTGGTAAAAATACAGGTTTATGTTCAAATGCCAAGATCTAACAGAGTGTAGTAGAGATGATTGTTCTAGTCCAAGTATTGCCTGACCCAAGTTCACATCACTTTTCTGTTGCCACTTGCAGGAGGGCTTCTTCCCTCTTCTTCCCCATTTGGTTATTCAGAGGAAATAATTTTCAGGCTTTCAAACACCAGTTTGATAACGAGTATCTTAAACTCATTTGTAACAGAGCAAACAAAGCAATTTCAGGTGGAGCTCACTAATGTCAGGGTGTACATTCTGAGTGCACAATAATAACTTGGGACCTGTGATAGGTTTACTCATTGCAGTGCCTGAATAATAAATCTTAAATATTGAATCCTTGAACTAGTCATAACGAATGACTAACTTATAGGTTAAAATGCAATGAGTGATTTGAAAAGGAACATACTTCTTAGTGAACTGGGCTTCCTCCAGCTTTCTGGATGTGCCAGAAATACAAAGTGACAGCAAATATTTTAATAGGTATATCAAACAGGTGATATGGCATGTAACTGAAGAGCAGATACATGCAGTTTGAGTCTGGAAGAGCAATCTGAGAAATGAAGGGCTTCTTGATGCAACTTCAATGTTATTATAAGGCTTTAGTGTATGTTCTTGAGGAAAAAAAAACAAAAGCAGGCAAGTTCATGGAGAATGGGATCAGTTCTAGCTGTATTCATGTGAGGTAGATCATACCAGGGCAAACTGACATCTCTCTTTGGTTAAATAACTGATTTTCTGGACAAAGGAAATGCAGTAGATCTAATCTGTCTGGACTTCAGTGAAGCACTTGATGAAGTGCCACATGGGAAACATCTAGTTAAGCAGGAAGAGATGTGCTTTTGTGTGAGAGTGGTGAGGAATGGCGAAAAGGGGAGACAGCAACAGCTTGTGAAAGGGGAAGCATAGGGCAGGAGAAGGGCTCATTAGTGGAGTTCGTCAAGGATCAGTCTGACTCATCTTATTTAACATTTTCATTAGTGACCTTGGAGCATAAATTAGGAATGTGCTAATGAAATGTTGGAGTTGACAAAGTTTGGAGACATTGCCAGTGAAAAAGAAGAACCTGAATGCACAGGAAAGAAAGTGGGTGGCCTTGGGGGCTGTAGTGACAGGCGCGAGATGGAACTTAATAAGAAAAAGCACACAGACACACATAGGAAATGAAAAGAACCCTTGTTACGACATGACCGCATTGGGTGCAGAAGCTGGGGATGAAAGGTTAGCTCTCAGGAACCAAAGAAATAGGAGAAATGTCCCTAACATGGATCGCTGAGGAACTTTGTCAGAGATGGGAAGCTGAATGCATGGGCTGTCAGAAGGGGATGGTGCAGGAAGTGCTGGTTGGTTGTGCATGGGCTGGGGAACTTGTTACAGGTGGGCTCTAAAGGAGATTTAGCCTATGCAAGTGAGACACAGAAGGGGTGTGGCTGCTGTCAAGAAATGTCTTAGGACAGTTTCTATCTGCAAGTGTAATGCTGACAGAAATGAGATTGACTATCGCCCAGACTTGACAGAATGTAGGAATGAAATTGGAATAACATTCCTAACTAGCAGATTAATGAATTTCTGGAAAAGGCTTCCAGCAGGAGTAATGGGGACAAGAACGGTAGTTTGCTGAGATAATGATAGATCTGCTTATAGAAGGGGTTTTACCATTCATGTTAGGAAATAGACTTGATAACCTCAGCGTTCATGTCCTCTGTCTTCCTGTCTATTCTTAGACAATACAGGGCTGGGAATTGGGCTGAATTCTCCACATACATTGTTTGCTGTGGATTGCTCACCTCTTTATGGGAACGCATTGCAGGTTAAGAGCCAATTCCCTGTTACACTTGAGAAATATTTAATCCTGATGTACACATGGACATGTCCCAAATAAGACAACAACAAGGTTGATAATTGATTTAGTATTAGATTGGAACAAGGAGCCCTAGTGGAGGAAGGCACAGTTCCTCTAAGAACACCCAGAAGATGCCGTATGCATATGCAGCTGTACCTGTGGTGTAATGAGCTAATCTGATGGAGGCCGGGTGACCAGGACCTGGGTCTGTATTCCACTGGATGCAAGTCTGGAATCTGCTGAAGTCATCACCAGTGTGATCTTCACAAGGAGACCAAACGAAAAGAATGATAAGGTATGCATGTTGCTCATGCCTCAACGCCGATGGCCTTGATGCGCTGCTTTTAGGGTGCACTGTGAAGGCAGCTGTGCCCAGCACGGGGCATCTTGTTGCTCTGCAAGCACAACAAACTGCAACACTCCTAAACCACCTCTCTGACTGAGTCCCATCCTGCCTGGCCAGAGACATGGCTCAGCTCAGCCACCATCTCCTCTGCACTCCCATGTTCATCGCTGCACAGGAGCAAATGCAGATGAGCAGAAGATGGGCAGTGGCCATGCCAGGTAGGAGCAGAGGTGTTCCCAGCTGCTGGGTGCTGCTTCCTGTGTCGCTGTCCAGCTTTTGGAGCAGGCCCTGGGTGCTGGGTGCTCACAACGACTGCTCTCTTCCCTCCGCAACCGGGTAGCAGCGCAGGCGTGATGCGGTCTCGTTTTGTTTGGCTGGGGGAGAATTGTTGTGTTTTTTTTTTTGTTTTGTTTTTTGTTTTTTGTTTTGTTCCCATTCCAAGAAGAGTAAAGACAAAATGGAATATCTGAAAAAGCATAAAAGCAGAAATGGCATTTTTAAACAGAGCATATTAACAACATTAAAAGCTTTTGTCTGCATGACAGCAAAATGAACATATAGTGTTGTGGACTGGAACAGTTATATTGTAATGGCTTACAATACCCCCCGTGATGAGAGAATGCATCATTTTTAGAACTATTTGATTCACTTAATATACAGGCTGATGCAAACTGTATATAAAAAACATGTAAAATAGCATCAATGAATTTCAAAGTGAACAGCAGATTTTTCTTTGCAAAAACCTTGTCTTCTATGAAAGACTGGTTTTAAAAAATGAGCTGTGTTAATGACACGTGTAAGCTTGATGCATACAAAATATTTTTTCTTTTTTTTTAATGGCCTGCAGAATAAATTTGAGCATCAACACAATGCTTCACAGGCTTAACATTTCTCAGCTGCTATGAATCATCAGTGCTAATGTATTCACAACAGACGAGGACCAACTGCTGCTATCAAAGGACTTGCTTGAATAACTGTAATAACTGGAAAATTATTTTGATAGCCTGAAACAATCTTATATATCACAGAACTTTATTAAAATAATATCAAATCAAATTAGCCTGTATCCCCATAATGAATTAAGTAACAGGTTATGCTGATATTAATCTCAGCTAGCTTGCAGGCATTGCAGCAGGAACATTTAATAAGTTGGTCCCTGTTGCTCTGAACTAGCAGAAATCCTCGAATACTCGTGCTTATTCAGAGAAAATACATCAAAAGGCTCTCTCTAAATAATGTGCCCGTTTTTGTGCCTTTGGTGAAATTATTCATAAGGAAAAAAAAAAAAATCTTTGGAAAATCTCATGAGAATTCTGATTAGCTGTTGACCTGTAGAGGAAGCTGTTTTTCATAATCCCCTAAACACTGTCTAATTCTTGCCTCAATCAGCTCTGGAAATGCTGGATTTACCTTAAAATAATGTGATAATGTTTTCTTATCATCTTTAAGTGAAACAGGCAGTAGCAAGATGGTTCCATCTCTTATTTTCCGTGTGCCGTAGCCTAGCTCAGCTTTAAGCCCTGATCTTTGATCCATGGGCAATTTATGGATGTGTAGCTATGTAGTGCACCCTGCACACATATCGCAAGCATGTGCCTGTGCACTGTCCTTAATGGAAGCATTTTTGGGGAAGCCACACAATTAAATCTATTTTGTCTCAATCTTGAAGCGCTGGAAAACTTTTAATGCAACTGGGAATGCTTGTCTGCTTTTTCAGCAGGGTCTGAGATTTCAACAGCTCATCACATTTAATGGATTTGTTGTTTTCTTTTTTTTTAAAGACCTGAAAGGCTCCCAGTCATTCAGACCTCTAAGTGTTAATGACAGGTTGGGGAAGCTGCATAGCCTGGAGAGGCATCCAGAGCTGGCAGAGAACAAAAAGTGTATGGAATAGATGCTTTATCCTATTCATCTTTCCATTTTAAATTATAGTTACCATGGCCACTGCTTTTAGATTATTCAGGAGATATGATTGCTACATATCTGTGCCTTCACTGTTCATCGTTGGAAGACACGGAAATGTTAAACTACCTAAAGTAACTGAACTTTTAACTGTGCTAATTATTTATAACCACCCTTGGGATCCCAGTTTCCCACAATGAGCTTACCAGGACCTGACAACTTTAGCTATTCTGCAAGTGACACCGATGTTATAGTCTAAACAGATTGTGTGACCTTCAGAGATTAATCAGTTAAAGCACCCCTTATGAAGCTGTTTTAGATTATTCTTGACAGTAGCTGCTTTTGACAGTAGAAGGTCAGAATCAAAGTCCTTTTTAAAAACTATTCTAAGATTTATGTCTGCATCAAATATAGCAAACATGCAGAAATGGCTGAAGAATGCTTTAGCTGCTGCATTGTTCAGTGCTGCTCCGTTGTCTTCTTTTTATTATACAATTTGGAATGCACTTCATTATGTTAAAGTGTTTATAGCTTAGACACATTTTGAAATTCCTCTTAAACTCCATTGATTTTTATCTTTTCCTTTTTGTTTTTTCTTTGAGGAGTTCTCAGTGACAAATCTGAGGATTTTTTTTGTTTTCTTGCAACAAATTCTGAAACTTTACATACCAAAAGGACAGGGAATACTGCGTCCTCAGCAAGCTACTATCTTGTGAGGAGGAACATCCAACTTGGTCCGCTGAAGCAAAACACCTTGCCAAAAATACTGATGTTGTGGAGGAAAGGAGCTCTGGCTTCTTTTAGTGAAGTGTCTGTTCATCTCTCTGGTCTATGTTTTGCGTTAAAAATGATTTGGAATCAAAGCAACCCGTAATTAAAATTAGAACTATCTTCCCATTGTAATTGTTATATTCTGAACAGAATAAGGCTATCTTTCTTTTCCCTAAAGTGTGTAGGCCATTCAAGTTCACCATTCAAATTTATTTGGCAAATAAATACCTTTAGTCTGTTTATTTACTAAGTTACAGGGAGAAATACGTACATGCAAGCCTGTTGTACAGAGTAATCATTTTGGCGGAGCACCACTTCCATTTGAAGGATGTAATTCTGCCACGTGGAGGGCACTGGTCATTGCAGCTCAGCCCGAATCCCTCTTGCATGTTTGCTGGAGGAACCTGGCTAGGAAGAGCCCATGCCAAGTTAGTTCAAACTACCTGTGATAAGATCTCTTTCTCTTTCTTTCTTTCTTTCTTTTTTTTTTTTTTTTTTTTGAATATAAACACAACCCTTGCAAAATGTGCTGGCATTGACAGCATCTGGGATAGCAATCCCACAAGCAGGCCTGTGGTGAAGAGCTGTGAGGAGCTGCAGGCTGATACTACTGGTGAGGCCATACTTGCTGGGAAGGGCTTCATGTAAACTGGGTGCTTTGGGCACCACACAGACACTGCTCATGCAGGTTATAGCCTTGGTACTGCACAGCAGCAACTTTAAACTGTGACACATCTTTAATGGGTTTGAACAAGTATTCAAATACTGGGAGAAATACTGTGAAAGATGAGCAAGCAGCAAAGGTTGCAGTTTTTCCATAAATCTCTGTATGTTGACTAAAAAACTGTTGTTTTGGGGAAGGAGTTTGCGCTTGCTTTTTCTTTTTTTTGCCACCAGAGACACACCAAGCTTCTCCACACACCTGCAGGGCTGCCATGCTTGTCTGTAGTTGCTCACTGATCTGCCAGATGGGAATGTTTTGAGATTCTCCTTTTGTCTTCTTCAATGGCTGTCCTGAAGATTAGGACTCTTTCCTACCATTCATTTGTGTCATTCATCCCAAACCCTTCCTCTTAACTGCATTCTTGCCCTCAAGTCTCTCCTTTCTGCCCATTTTCCATTAGGGACAAAATCAGTTTATCTAGTGGGTAGCCTCAAGTCCAGATGGGAAAGAGAGAGAGGAAAGCCAGATTCCTACAAGGATTTTGGTCACTGGAGGCCTTGCGTGGTCCCAAGGATGATGTGATTTGTCCCAGCAGCTTGACTTGCTAGGTTTTCCCATCTCAGGAATAAGCTGTTGAAGGGCTGGGAGTACTGGTGCAGTGGAATGACCCCAACCTGGGAGCAGCTGCTGCAGCTCCTCCACGTTAGGTGCTGCACACACATCAGTACATTCCTATGGGATCACTGAGGTTTTGGTTTCTCACATCTGCCACAGAAAGCATACACGGTCACTAGATCCTAATAACACTCAGGAGGACATGGTGTGTATTGACAGTGTATTTGTTACAGTCCCCTCTTCTGGATGCTTTCCTGAAGGTCGAAGATGCTCCATACCTCTTAGAATGTGCTGGTTAATGGGAGAAGCAGTGTTCCATGAGCAGGGCTATGAAAACTTCATTTTCTGTCGAAGCAGCTTTTCTGGAACCAGTTTTAAAGTTAATTACCAAAGGCAGGCAAATTCCATCCGCTGCCTGTGACCCCTGCTGGGCTTGTTGTTCAGCTTTCCTTGGGAAAGAGTCTCTCTACAGAAGATCTTCATGGTGTCACAGTCCAGGGAGCCAAACATGTCCGAGCTAATCAGCTTAAAACATCAGTACCATTTTAATGTGGGATCTGGGACCTTCTGGATGCAGAGTGAGAAGCTGAACTAGTCTGCAAGCACATCACTTTATTCCTTTTGCTTTAAGCAAGAATAATTTGCCTTTTTTTCTCTCATCTTTTTTCCTTGTTGTTTTGCCCCTGAAAACTGTGCAGCAAAAGCAACCTCCGGGGTGGACACTAAATCTTCTGATGCAGGCAGAGCAGTGATAACATCTGAACTGAGGGTGCTTTTCCAGGCCATGCTTGACAGATGTAGCAGGGCCTTTTAGGATTTAGTACTGGAGCATATCTATTACCCGCGCTGCAGCACAGCTTGGCAGGAGCTGTGTGGTAATCTCCCATGAATTCTGTCTGACTTATCAGAGCATCTGAACAGGTTCCTGCAGGACACAGAGTCACTGCACCAAGTTGGGGAGAGGCAGACCGTACACTTCCAACTCTTTTAACCCTTGCTGGCCCCAAACTTCCCTGTGCCGAGGCAGCAGCTTTCCTTCTGTGAAGGAACTGATGTTTTTCTGTCTCCCCTCTTTGTACCCTCCCTTCCTTGTTCCCTCCTTCCCTCAGCATATGATTCCAAGGAGCAGAATCTAATTTCTACATATCTGAGAGGGTAAGAGTAATTGCTTTAATGGTGTGGCAGCCTGCCTATGTCTTTGGTAGATCGTAGTAAATATGCTACACACAGAGGAATTTTAGCTTTTGCTGGTTACAAGTCTAGGGCTTGGTTACATATAGGAGTGTATACTTAACAGCTTTATTGTCCACCTTCGCAGCATGTATTCTGTCTTGGTCTTACCCAGCAGTGTGTTTAATGTTCTGTCCTCATCGCTGGTAACAATTATCACGGTGCTTTATACTTATATATGCACATGTGCATGTGCACACACCCACTTGCACGCACACACACACATACATGCATTAGAATCCACCTCAACAAGATTGATCACAAGCACAAAATTGTTTAGATCACAGATTAAAGTTTAATTTTGGAGTTTTGCTTTAGGGTGAGAATTAGCTTCAGAGTGTGAGTTGCATAGGAGGCGCTGTAATTTGTTTTAAGGATAAGGCCTTCAGGCTGCTGTGCATAAAATGAGCATGATTCCTTATTCCCACGGTTGATTTTTGAATGGAAGTGCAATTAGAATTTTTTCACCCAGAAGCGCATACAGTACAGAGCAAAGATAATACCTTGAATGTATATCAGCTTGGGGAACTTCTCCTGGAATTTTATTTATTGTTCACCCAGCGCTAATCCAAAAAAGATCCGTGCAAACCCTAACAATACACTTGCTCTTTAATTTGGAGTCCAGTGTGTTTGTAGAGACACTTGCAGGGGCTTTATTATTACTGAGTGAGATTTCAGTGGTGAATTTTAATGTTGCACACAGAAATGTGCAACCAGTTATTTCCGATAGAATGGAAACTATTACAAAGAAAACAGTGATGTAGCAATGGCCCCTGTTAATCCTCAATTGCCACAGATATTTTCCTGTCACACCGGGAAGCTGTACTGCTGGCTGATATTGAACAGCAACCATCTGCATACGAGAGGTATGGAGATGATTTTTTTTTTATTATTATCCATGCTGATCACATTCATCTTTCACTGGAAGAACTGAACAATCAATACTCACAGAATATTCATTTAACCTATGAAACAGAGGTGAATTCCTGCATCCAATTGTTGGATGTCATGATCACTAAGGAGCCAGATTCTGCTGTTTCCACTGCATGATATCAAAAAGATTCTGCGTCGGTTAGACACATACTAGGCAACACCACACACTGTGGAAAGCAGGTAGGAACCAGGAATTTGTATCATAGTTTGGGAAGTTAATTATGAAAAATGGCTGGTTTTTTTCTTAGGAGAATTTTTCAGAAATGTGTGTTTGTGGGTACCCAGGTGTATAAGAACTAACCTAGTAATGCCCTAGGTAGACTGAATCTGGGCTAATTCTTCTGCATACCTGGCCTGCATGAGACTCCAGATGGACCTGTGCGTGTACAAAAATTAAAACACAGCACTTCTGAAGAGATGCACTGCATCAGGATTCAGCATCCAAGGGAAAGCACAATTTATGAGATTTACTAACACCATACATATGCATTAAGTCAAGAACATTTTTCCTTTTGCAGCAGGGTCCCAAAATGCTTTGCAAAGACTTTTCCAGCACCCCATTCAGTGGCAATGAAGTGGGGAGGGCACAAACCAGAGGCAAATAGCAGCTAAGCACCCCTTAGGGTGAGAGAGATATCAGGAGGGACCCTATGGGTACATATGTCCTTGCATGCATTGCTTCTGGAGAACGGGGGCTGAGCAGGTCTTCCAGCAACACCAAAACCTAGCTCAAAGCCATTTCCTTAATTTGATGTTTTTCTCCCCTGCTGAACATTCCAAGAACTTTCTGACATTTTATTTTGATAGGAAAAAAAATGAAATAAAATCTATTCACTTATTACAAAGAACAGGAAGCAGAAATCCAGGTTGGCCCTTAGACACCTTACGCATAAATATTATTCGGGTAAATGGTCCCTAAAAATGCCTTGATAGTACAGTGTACATCATGGTTGCTAGAAAGGAAATGTAAAGCTCCCCATTACAAAGGATAATACAAAGAAAGAAATGTATTTTCATTATACTCCCATAGTTTCAAAGTACCTCAAGATTTGATTCAGGTTCTAAAGATATTATGAAGCAATGTCTATGTTACCTCTGAGTCAACTACCCTGTCTTGACACTTGATCAGTCTGTAAAAGCTCCTGAAATAGAAATAAACAATTTTATTCCTCAAATGGGAACTCGTGCAGCAAGGTGAGGAAGAATGTTGTGTTTTTTTTCCTTTAAATATGTCTGCAGGTCCTGTAATGCATTTAATCAGAACACTGGGGTCAAATACAACATTTTTGTACCACCTATTTCAGAAATATGACCTAGATTAAAAAAGAAAAGAAAATCCCCAGTAATGACACTTCTTGAAAATTCCAAGGAACTGTATGCATTGAGGCCATGTTATCTGTGCCATTTAGAAACGAGACACGTGTCTCAACTGAGGCTCAGGATGTGTCTGTAACCCTTGGCACCCACACTTGCACATGCAAATATAGCTGCATATGCACTGTTCTTATTTTTCCTACCAATTTCTATATTTCCTTTCCACTTCTACTTGCACTAGAAAATGGGAATGGTTTTGTTGGTCACTGTACCTGTGCAGCTTTATTTGGCTTGGTCCTAAGTGGAGATTTTAAGTAATGGTTTTCAGTCTCAAATATTGCTACTGAAAGTACTGGAGAAACTGCAGAGATTTATGATATAGCATTACTTGCTGGTTGCTTCTGAAAATGGGATGATTTTTGCCGTTTTTGCTAAATACCCACAGCTTGGATACAGACGGGAACTTTTGTCTTGTTCTCTTTGAGGCAGTTGTTCCTATTGTGTTCTCTTTTTTTAAAATGGCAAGTGGTTGCCTTTATTCTGTGTTTTCCTCACACACTCAAATATAGCGAGTGATTTCCTCTGGCCTTATGTTGCAGGAGGAAAATATTACCTGTGGCAGGACAAAATCATTTGCTTTGTCTAGAAGGATAAAAAAAGAAAAGACAGAAGAATGTGGAAATGATTTTAAGTATCACTGTGGAGCGGTCTCCAGGTACACAAGCAGAAGGAGGAGCCCAGCTGAGGAGAAGCTGCATGCCCACTCCAGCCTCAAAACATAAAGCTCAATGGTTGATGCAGCATGCTTTCCCAAACTGCTTCAGTTTCCACCTTACTGTCATAGTTAAGGATAAAAATATGTTAAGATAATGTTAAGTATCTGTCCTGGACTGTAACATGGAAACCGGCATGGTAGTAAGAGCTATCACACTAATGTTTCTGCTATAGCATACAAGATTATAACACCCTAGAGGTAACGGCCCTGCTTATTCCCACCAAGTGGAGCACAGCTTCTCCTCCAAACCCACAACCTACCTGGTGAATTAAAGGAATCACTTAATTTATGCTGCCAGTAGAGGGAACTGATGCACATGTGAGTAGATGTGGCAGCATTTCTTCAAGGAGAAGTTGTTTTAAACTGTAAATACAAGAAAATCCTCAGGACTTGGAGAGGGGGTCAAAGCCACCATTTGCAGCTCGCACCAGTCAGTGACCGGGGAGTGGGAAGGGAGGGCCTGCTGCACCTCCATGTTCCTTCTTGAAGACTTACCTTCTGCAATAGCATTACTCAGGAAGGACAGTACAAAAGGGGCAGAATTTGGTGCATGTCAGCATGTACCTATAGGATTTTAAGAGAGATCTTGGTCATTCTGGATCTTTGAGACCTCTGACTGCTGCTTGAAATAGACTATTTGAGCCAAAGCAGTAAGTTTTTCTGTCAGTGCTTTTGCAGTAGATTTACACTGTGTTTGTTCTAAAGGACAGAAGGGTTAGGATATTGAGGCCAGCCGCTAACAAACCAACTGATGTCACTAATCCCTAATGTTGTTTCTGTTTTCTCCTGGTGTGAACTGTGGTGCAAAAAGCAAGGGGCAGGGCTGTGAGGTCAGAAAAAAAGAACTTGGCATTAAGCAAAGTGCACAGGTTTTCAATGAAAATAAAGAGATAAAGAAAATGCAAATGTCAAATACAGCCTTGGAAACAAAAATTGCTGAGTAGAGCCGAATACTACTTTTGAGAGGCTCCACTGAAACTAGTTATTGCTGAATGTATTGCCTATGGAAGTGGCTATCAATCCAGAGAGAGGGGCAGAAATATCTATGTGAACAAAAATGGATTGCAGGAAATGTGGTGCATTCACTCACCTTTTAGAGAAATCTGCTCATGGCAGGCAGAAAGCCTGGAGTTGTGGCCATGAATAACATCTTTAAAATCCTTTATTTCAAAGACAGGCAATGCATACCTTCATTTCTCAGTATCTGAGATACTCCTTTGTGCATAGAAGGGAGGAAAGTAGAGAACCCAAATCTCTTTTTGGGGCCACATCCATGCTTACAAACCACTGAAGACAAACCTGAGAACATTGTCTCCTGCTTCTAAATATTAAAGCATAGCTCAGATGAGGAATAACTCTTTACAGTATGACAAGCGGTTGGTGCTTTTTTTTTTCCTTTCTCTTCCCAATTCAGGTTTCCAGTTAGGATTGCAACTGAATGTGCCAAAAATATCAGGATAGAAGCTGTTCTCATGGGTGTTTCCATCTGGAATCTAATGCAGAAATGCCAGAAATCCTGTAGGAAAACCTGTTCATGTGTGGTTTCCTGCCCGGTTCAACATTTTTGATATGTTGGGAGAGTTTGAATTAGCAGCAGATAAGCAGAGAAACTGGATCTGAATGCCAAACTTATTTGAAGTTTTTCCATCCCCACTGGAAGCATTTTGTGGCCCATAGGCATAAGGTATATATGCTATCCCCCGCTGGGTAGGGTTTAAAGCTGACTGAATAGCAATAAACAAACGCATAAATATATTCATGAATGAACAGGGCTTTGCTCTTCAGTTCTTTGCAAGGCTATTTAAACCAGCTCTGCTATTTGAGACAATCTTTGGCTATTTGTACAAATATTTGTATGCCCAGAAAGTTTTATGAATCTTAGACAATAACATGCACCTGGAAAGTTATTTTCAAGTGTTTACTTTTCATCATTTGCTGTTTAACATTCCCCATGTAGGCTTCTTGGTGTCAGGTGGCTTTGGTGGGGGCCCAACATCATTCTCAAACAGGTATGGCAGTATGTGTTTCCTGTCTCAAATTCTGGTCCAAGCATGTCAGAGGCAGACCAAAGAGAGCATACCTCCTTTGGTAAATGAGAAAGGAGAACTTGCTACGACAGATACGGAGAAGGCTGAGGTACTAAATGAGTTTTTTTGCCTTAGTCTTCAGTGGCAGACAGGATTCTTGTATTTCTCACATCCCTGAAGCTTGCATCCCTGGGCCTTTGGGTAAGAACTGGAGGAGTAAATCCACCCCTGCTGTAAGGGCAGAGTAAGTCTGAGACTACCTCATGAAACTGAATGTATACAAGTCTGTGGGACCAAATGACATGCATCCCAGGGTCCTGAAGGAGCAGGCTGATGTGGTTGCTGAGCTGCTCTCCATCGTATTTGAAAAGCTGTGGGCATGGGGCATAGTTCCTGGAGTCTGGAAAAAAGCAAAGGGGTGAATGAGGACCTGTGGAACTCCAGGCTGGTGAGTCTCACCTCTGTGCCTGGGAAGATCATGGAACAGATCCTCCGAGAAGACATAATAAAGGCACATGAGGGATGAGAAGGTGAACCAAGACAGCCAGCATGGCTTCAACAAGGGAAGATCATGCCTGACCAATCTGGTGGCCTTCTATGATGGAGCAACGGCACTGGTGCACAAAGAAAAGGTGTCTGATGTCATCTATCTGGACTTGTGCAAGGCTTTTGACATGGTCCCCCATCATATCCTTATATCCAAATTGGAGAGATACACAGGGTGAACTATTCAGTGGATAAGGAATTGGTTGGAAGGCTGTAGACAGAGGGTTCTGTGGATGGCACTATGTCCAGGTGGAGGCCGGTGATGACTGGGGTACCCCAGGGATCCATCCCGGGGCTCTTCAATATCTTCATCAGTGACAGCAATGACGGGCTTGAGTGCACCCTCAGTAAGTTTGCACATGACAGCAAGCTGAGTGGTGTGGCTGACATGTTAGAAGGAAGGGATGCCATCCAGAGGGACCTCAACAAACTCAAAAGATGGGCCTATGTGAACCTAATGAGGTTCAATGTAGCAAAGTGCAAGGTTTTGCACTTGGGTCAGAGTAATCCCAAATATATATACAGACAGGGAGAAGAACTCCTTGAGAGTAGCCCTGTGGAGAACGACCTATGGTCCCGGTGGATGAAAAACTGACCATGAGCCAGCAGTATGCTCTCATGACTTGGAATGCCAATGGTACCCTGGGCTCCATCAGAAGAGGGGGGGCCAGCAGGGACAGGGAGGTGACTGTCCATCTCTACTCTGCCCTCGTGAGTCCCCATCTGGAGTACTGCATCCAGGTCTGGAGCTCTCACCACAAGAGAGATATGGAGCTGTTGGAGAGGGTCCAGAGGAGGGCCATAAAGATGATCAGAGGGCTGGAGTATCTCTCCTATGAAGACAGACTGAGGGAGCTGGTCTTGTTCAGCCTGGAGAAGAGAATGCTGCAAGGAGACCTCATTGCAGCCTTCTAGTATTTAAAAGGGGATTATGAAGAGGAGGGGAATCAATTTTTTACTCAGGTAGACAGTGATAGGACGAGGGGGAATGGTTTTAAGCTCAAGGAAGGAAGGTTTAGATTGGATATCAGGGGGAAATTCTTCACAGAGCGGGTGTTTAGGGATGCTTAGGAAATAAAAACCCTTCCATGGATCTTTGACATACCTGTGCATGTGAGACATTCAGGTGAACCTGATGCCTCGGAATTACAGCTCTAAGAGACAGATCCTCCCCTTTTTCTATCCATTAAATCCCTCCAGAAGTGTGTTGCCTTGCTAGACAAAGCTCTGGGCCTGGCAGCCTCAGCTGGTACCATGAACCGAGAGGGTCTGCATAATGTGCTGCATAATGCACTTCCATGCAGCAGCCTCGCTTGGTGCCCATGCCATGAAGGCACACATGCTTACATGCACTTGCTTTGGATCACAGGCATTCTATTTGCACAGGGCAGCGCTTACCTGCCAGAAAGCTGCTTGCTTCTGAAGCTCCCTCTCTGCTGAGCTGTGTGCCGCTGCCTTCCCGTGCCGCTGACATGCATTAACTCCCATATCAGCTGTCGGTAGTGATCTGCACAGACTAGCATCTGCATTAAGTTTGCAGAACTAGTCAAAATGTTTACCAGAATTATTTAATAGGGAGATTGATAGGAAGTGCCTGTCTGTTTGTGTGAACAAAACAAAATTGTTTGCAGAGTATAACCTTTTCAGAACAACAACAAAAAGCCTGGCATTACTCCAGCTTGGTGTAACGATGCAGGGAAAGAGGGCATCCTTTGTACTTCCTTGGGTTTATTTTCACTGTGCAGCTATTAAGCTGAGGGAGCATTAGATGGCTGTTGTCACTGGGACACCCTATCTCTATAAAGCAAGCATGTCTGGTGGTTCACTTGGAGGTGTACTAATCTGTGTCTGTCATCCTCTGTGGGACAGTGCTGCTGGAAACTTCCTCAGGCTGAAAGCAACACGCCTGCACTGTGGGTTCTCCTTCCCCAGCAAGGACACTATTCTCAACCATCCCTACTTCAGTGTTATACAGAATTCCCTGTCGGAGCATTTCATTACCCAGGGAAGGCAAGGTATCTGCCTGATGCCAGCAGTCAGTACATCAAATCACTTCCCCAAGATACCTTATTGACTTCTCAGTCTCTTACCACTGGTTGGCCCACGTAATTCCTAATTTGGAAATTGGTAGCATCTACAGTTGGTAGCTGACACGTTCTGACAGTTTGAGTCTGGCACAAAACATCAGTGGAATAAGGGGAAAAGGGGGAAACAAATTATTTTGTTTTCTGGAAGATAGCTGCAAAAGGCTGTTTAACAAAATCTATGCAAAATAGACATCCACTTTTTTTTTTTTTTTAATTGATATGAGAAATTATGTCTTGTTGTAATTAGGAGAGGTAAACTATAAATCTGAAATTCCAGGTCTTGATAAAATACATGCATGTGCTTAAATTTAAGCATTGAGGTTCTTCCTCCTCGTCTTTAAACATGTCCCTTAGTAATCAGAGGACTGGATTTGTATCCTAACTTTCCAGACAGCTGGTGAGGTTTTTTTTTTTTTGACTCCTAAAATGTTGTGATGCAGCAAATTAGCCATTTCTCACCATTTATTCTGAAGAACAGAAATAAGTGAAATCCGTGTCTGAAAATTAGCAATGCAGGTGTGTGAAATACATGGTAATGTATTTGGCAGCAACCAAATAAATATTTTTTGTAGCTTTTAGGTGAGAAGAAGGTTTTAAGTAAAAGAAACAGGGAGGATCTACATATTCTGTAAAACTAACAGGTGAGACATGGGAAAGGCATGGGAAAAAAAAAGAAAAAAGAGAAATCAATAATCGACTGTGGAAAGATATAGGGACATTTCAGAAGGCTTTTCTGATTTCTGACCACTCTCCCACCCCAAAGGCTATCAAGCTTTCATGCCATTTCAAGTACCTTGTGCTTTTTGGAAACTCAATCCAGTTTGAGTTTTTTGGGAATTTCCTGTGCTCAAAAATGCGCTGCAGTCCCATTGGTAAATAGTTGCAATGATAAATGAGCTCTCTACTTTCTCTGTCCTCTGCTACAGCACTGGATGTCCTGACAACTTTGTCTCCCTGATGGAAATGCCTAATAGTATTTATGGTTGTGATCTGCATCACGGTGAACTATGACAGAGATGCTCCTTCACCTTTGCTTTGATAAGCTGTGGGATGGAGGTGTGCGACTTGTTGCCCATAAGGCCAGTCTTTTAACGCCTTCACCATTCTCATTCTGAATCCTTTACAATTAACCAATTTCCTGCTTGAACTTTTGCCTCCAGGGCTGTCTGCATGTACCCACATTTACCTCTGCCAAAGGCCTAAGGTAGTATAACCTCTCTCATCCTTGAAATTCCCCTCTGGTTATGCAGGGCCAGCACCAGGCTTTGCAGCTACCAGGCTGCGTGGAGATTTCAGTTGGTAATACCCATCACTTTGGCACTGCCTCGGGTAGGGGTGCCCTTTGTTTCTGGCTGGGTGACTGCATGCTGTGGAAGTGTGTGTGGTTTCTTTTACATTTTACCAAACAGGTCAGCACTCTCCTGCATGTCCCCATCAGATACAGATTTTAGTAATAATGACTATTTTTCTTTTTTTTTTTTTTTTTTTTTTTTTTTTTTTTTTTTTATACTGGTTTAAAATGTTAAATTGCATGGGACTGAGGACTGATACCACTGGCTCATTAAAATGACTCCTACTCAATTTTCAGATGTTTATCAGCATTTACATTTTTAAGCCTATGGTGCCAGCTTTAATCCACTTACATTTGTGCCTTGTTTAGCTTGCATTATTTGACCTACCAAGTCATAGGTGGTGTATAGAAACTGATCACTGAAGTTACAAACGTCTAAAGGTAGCAGATCAACACCACCACCCTTATCAACTGGATCTGTGATCTCAGTAAAAAACAAAACAAAAAACCAAACAGCCCAATGAAATCTATTTCCTGCAAACCTGCACTGCTGGATGCTGTTTGTCTTGGCTTCCAAATTACTGGACTCCCTTGCCTACTTTTGCTCTAAAAGTAATTTTAATATACTGTCCATTTCTTTCTTGGTTGTGGACTGTGGCCTTTGAAATCTAGGAATTTATTCCTAAGGCTTTTCTGATTACTGTGAAAATCAATTTTTTTTTTTAACAGCAGTTATACTTGTGAATGTACATGTGGGAACTCACATAAACACACACATTCAGACTTGATTCTATATGTTGACAATCAAGTCATGATCAGTGCCATTCAAGAAACTATTAACTGTTACATCTGGGATCAGTTCCTCTGTATCTGTCATTAGGCAGCCAACCCCAAGCTGGGTTGAATTAGGGAATTGTCTGCTTGTAATTTTTGAAATTCTGGGGACTTTTCAGTATTGGTAGCCTGAGAACACCAGCATATGCCATTCAGATTGAAGTCCCATATGTTAACACTCCTGTTTTTTTGTTTTTTTTTTTTTTAATGTGATTTGGTGCTGTGTAGCAGGCACCTAATAGCTCACCATAATTAATTTATTTATAAGAGCATAGATCTACTGGCAATCAAAATCTTTTCTTTCTGATTTGCACAGACTTGCAAAGTTGATGAGACTTTCAGGCAGTGCACCATGCCCTTTCTTTTTTGTCCACTTGAGCCCTCTGATTTGGGTTCTAACCATACATTTTTACATTCTGACAGTGTGATTTTTCCCAGTCATATCAACCAAGTCAAATTTATGCTCATAAATCAGCAATTCTAATTCCTCTGGTTTATTATTCGACTTCTAGTAGAAGCGTATAGGCAATTAAATCATTTCATCCCTTTGTGTACGTGGGCGCTTTTGCAATTTTGTTCTCAGCAACATGATTTTGAACTGCAACCAAAATCCTCACATCATCTACCTTGGCAGTGATTCCATACACAGAATTCTATGAGTTTTTCTGTTTGTAGAATGGGAGGAGCTTCGTAAGATCAAATGTATGCACCCATCCCTGATCAGTTTTACTGACTACCTTTTGGAGTCGTATTTCCTGCAATTTCCCTGATAGAAATGCATTTTCTGTGCATCATCTATCCTTACATTCTTCTCCTGTTCCTTCACACAAGCACTTCCAGATCACTGATTAAGTATTTTCCCTGCATAGTTCCTGTGTGACCATTTTCATTCTTTCCTAAAGGGAGTAGCTATGCTTCCCAAGGAAAGTGTTCAAAGCCACCGTGCTTTATTCTTTCTATTATCTGTGATAGCACGTCCAAACCACAGATGTGTTTGTTTGTTTGTTTGTTTGTTTGCTTGCTTGTTTTTAGTTTTATTACAGTATACACTTCATTTGGAAGAAAACTTTTTAGAAGCTGAGAAAATTGAGCCCATCCATCCATCCATTGCAGCTCAGAGCCAGCACTGTCTTGATGTCCTCTGAAAATAGATGTTTCCCAGACCTCTTCTTCAAACCTGCTCTGAAATTCTGAAATGGCTCTGCTGTTCTGGAGTTAGCCTGGCAACTGACTGATACATTAAGGGGAACTGCTTATTGCCAACCTGTCCCCTACAGTAACGAGTAAATTGAATCAGACTGATTAAAAAGATCCAAGGATTTGAGTCACGAGCCCATCACAAAAGAAACCAACAAATGAGCGTCTCTTAGCAGGCACATCTGAGGGTCTCCAAACCTTGCCCGGTGGCCAAACCAGAGACAAAATAATCAGCAGGATCCGGCTTGTGACTCACCAAGGTTTTTTACCTGGTAGTGCTGGAACTTCTGAAATATCCCTGTTTACAACTTCTTAGGCAGGAGGAGACATGAAGTTAGCAATGTCAGACTGAAATGATCCTTATAGAGTTTTCACTACATGAATACTGAGGACAAGAAGCTTTTTCATTTGTCCCTCTGATGGACTGTTCTCCCACAATTAGCCCAGCAAGATGACTGCCCAAGTGCTCTCTTTGAGTGGTAAATGGAGCTGTCACCAGCTACAACACAGCCTGAAGAGGGATGAAACTGATGACAAGTACATTCCAGAGGGCCAAGTCAGCTCTAATTGTGCTTTGTTCATCGCGATCATTAAAACAGCTAACTCCGGTAAGTGGCTGTTTATGCGCCTACTGATGGTAAAAGCAATCCTGGCGTTATGGAAGGACTGTAGTGGCCTCCATACACCACTGATAAGCTCAGGCTTGCATCTTTCTAGTGCTGAGCTCTGCCCTTTCAAAGAGACTTGTAGACTTTGAAAAGGTGCATGGATCAGACAAGCGCTAGAGAAGCTCTTGGCAAGGAGACATGAACACTGAGGGGCTGGATGGTCAGGCACCAGTGTCCAGAGCATAGCTGGCCCTGGGGAGGCATGACAGTCTCCGTGTTTCCTACACTTTTTTCTATGTATTTGATTCAAACTTTTTTTTTTCTTTCTTTTTCATCTTTTTTTTTTTTTTTTTTTTTTTTTGGTCTCTACTTATGTATTTTTTTCATCTTTGCCTGCCTCAGTGATGCCTGCAGGCAAAGCCTCCGGGGTTGGGTTCACCAGAAAGAGGTGTGACCAATAATCTCTTTGCTAAGGGATTTCCTGCTGCAGCTGGGGACATGAACACCGCTGGTGAGGACATCCTGGGGCCACTATGTTTTATTCTTGGGGTGATGCTCATGGATGCAGTGAAGCTGGATGAACACCACTCCTCTCCTCACACATGCAGTCCTTTCTCTTTTGAAGTGATGTGTGCCTTTGTGCCCATGCGGCTGCTAAAGAGTATATTTCAGTATAAAAGTATCTAATCCTTTGAATTATCAGAGGATAGCCTAAATCAACTGTACACTAAATCAGGTGTAGCCTAAATCAAATTATGAAAACTTGAAATACATGGACAAATGAGATTCATATGAAACAAGGAGAAATACAATCATTTGGGGGTATTACACTGAAAATTCAATGAAGTTGTTCCTGGGAAAACAGGATTCAGATAGTTTTCAGATATTCCCTTTCCTTTGCAGACAAAAGGGGCAAGAGGCTATTTCTTGCGTTTGTTCCTAAAGCAAATCACTGCTGATACTTTGGACTGATTGGCCTTGGCAAGTTTGCCTTCAATACTTTCTTGTGTGGAGTTTTAGAAATCTTGAACAGTGAGAAGCACAGAACGCACAGTTAACAAGACTCCACAAGGTGGTATGGGGGGGGGAAGAGGAGCTCCATCAGCCAAACCACAGGTGGCAAAGAAGCTCTTGCACTGGTCTGAGAAACAGGGAGTCTTGTTATGGGCAGGAAAGGCCTCGTCTGCTCAGGCATGCAGTGTTCATAGTAAATGTTTGTTTCCATGAGCTGAATGTTTTTATGAGGTTTCTTATCATTTTCAGATGTGTAATTTTTACATGAGTTTATTCTGAGATGTCACTGCTGCAACTCAGCTGTTTTGCTGGGGAATTTTGCTGTCTGGAGTTATGAAACTATTGCTGGGCAGAGTGCGGGGAAACCTCTCTGTAGCACCCCAGAGAAAAGAGATCATTTTCCTCTCCTCTTACAAGAGCTCGAGGTTCTGCTTTTGCTCTCGGAAGGTGTACAGGCAATTAGCATCAATGACTTGTCCTTAAGAAGCAGCTTTGGCTCCGCATTTGGAGAGAAATGTGGTTATTTTAGACTTAGCAAATGTGCTTGAGGTTTTGATCCGTAGATTTGGTTTCCTTGTTATTCATATTGATTGTTCCAATTTGTATGCTGTTTTGCTCTGTGAGTTGTTGATCTATTTTAGTTCTGTTCTGTTTTTCAACGTACACGGGTTTCTAATTTTCTGTTTTCTTCTTAGGCTTTCAGGTTTTAACTCAAAGTGTATTTTCCAGGATATTTCTCACTCACTTTGGCACTACTGTCATTTGATTGTGTTGCTTCTCTCTTCCTTCCTAGAGATAAGGTTAGCAGATATCCTGGGTGGGATATAACGTGCCCTTTCCCCTTCCCACCGTCCTATTCCCCCTCCCCCCCCCCGCCCCCCGATTTTATATAGAGTGCTACACTTAAAAAGTCAAAAGGCATTTCTGATTGCCTGTGTATTTTCCTTTGCTGGACGGGCCAACTCCTAATGTAGATGGGAGCTGTCAGCTTTGTGTTGGTTGGAAATATGTTCCAAAATAAGTCCTTCATCATGATAGTTCCTGCAAGGCTATGATGAAGTGAAAAGCACTGGGTTATTAGAACCCAGGTAATGGAAAAACATCACTAACAGTCTGGAAAGAGTGGAAGAACCTTTGGACGACATGTTGGCTAACAATCCCTTAGTGCGAGGCCAGTGCTAGGGGGCTTCCCTGCTCTTCTGCTCAGCTGCTCATTCCGGACATCTCCACAGGAGCAGGTTTGTTGCTGATGGGCTTTAGATTGTCAAGAATACTGTGTATGATGAGGCATCAAAGGCAGTGTGGAAGACAACATGCATGGCTCTGGGAGTACAAGGGTTTGAAAGAAGGTGAAAATGCTCTTGATATTCCCATTCCTCCTTGCTCTTCCCAGCTGCTTTGAGATGCTCCAGATCCCCTGGAGAGCCATTCATCAGAGCAAAGAAAATAACAGTTATCTCTGCCTGTGTACAATTTGGAATCCAGTTAACCTGTATTTGATCAGAAAAGGACTGACACAGGTTTGGTCTTTCTGAAGCCTGGTATCCTGAGCTTTGGCAGAAATCTGACTTCTCCGTTAGCATTTGAGGTCTCTGGTAATGAACATGAATTTAAGAAAGAGTTGCCAATATCAGCATTATCCTACTCTAATACAACCAAGGGGGCTTGATAGTGCTTTAAAAGCTAACTGATGAAAAGCCGAAGCTTTGGTTTCCAAGCTAACACCTGCTGGCCAGAGGCATTGCGTGCATGTGTGTATGCATGGATGGGTTATCTTCTTTTTTAAAGCCTTTGGAGTGAGTTTTTTTGGATACTTCAGACATCCCTTTTTCTCACCCTCAGATTGTTCGCCGCTTCTCCAGCAGAGTGACATATTGTTTGTAGTGGAATTTGACAGGCTCAGATGGCAGTAGCTGCTGCAAGATTTTTTAGTTCTTGTTGGTGCTACGACAGGTCTCAACAAATTCCCTTGCCCACTTGCCTGTGGTACATTAGAAACTTTCTCCAGCGTGAGGGGAGCTTGCCCCTCAGTTTTGTCAGAATCTCAGTGTTCCTATAAGCATGTTGAAGAAATTCAGGCTTTCTGAATGTAACACAGATCTGTGCTAAGGCAGTAGTGTTTGCAGATTCAGGAAAAAAGGCAGAGAAAGGCAACTGAAATGTGGGCTCCCAGATAACCCCCCTGCGGCTTTGTGAAGGAGGTGAACTACCTGGGCTCTGTGCTGCAAAGAGGCTGTGGATTTCTGCTGCAGAGACTGTGTTCCCATCCTGCACACTGTGCTCACTGCCCCATGGAAGGTTGTCCTCCATTTTGCTATACACACAGATGACAGAGCTGCAAATCTGCAAGTCTTATTCCAAGCAGGAAGTAGCATATGAGGAAAGACGAGCGTCTGCAATGTGAACCTCTGAGCTACTCACCTACTTCAACTTGGTATTTCCCTATGTCTCCTTTAGGCACTTGCTTTCAGAAGAGCTGCAGTGTGCTCTGAAAGCCCTTGCTTTTCTCTGATGTGTCTGAATGGATCCCACCAGCTCGCCTCACTCACTGGGCCTGAGGAGTCTACTCAGTCTCCAACTGAGGGCAGCACCCTGGTGTGAGTATGCTGTTGGAGCAGGGCTGCTCCTGGGGGAGATGGGCCTGGAGAAGCCATGCATGTCTCTGTGTCCATCACACTCCTATTCAGAGTGAGGGCTTTGGAAAACCAGGGGAGAGGTTTTCCACATGGATAGGCCCCTTTCTTATTATCCAGAGACTTCGCCAACCAAACCATATGTATCTCATGTTTGATTTAGACTTGCACTTACAAGGTTATTTTTTAAGCAGTAATACCAGTGCCATCTCAATGGAGGCCTTCCCTTGGCATAAATAGCATTAGCCCTGGGGTGGCCCTCATCTGTGCCAGCTGCCCACAGCCACAGCAGCAGGCAATCAATGGGGCGTGGGGATATCCCCACCACCTTGTGCTGTCACTAATAGCTGTGATGGTGTGGCAGTCCCGGTGGCATTTCCGCATTACCTGGAGATTTCCCAAGGCAGGAGATATCCTAAGGATAATTAAGCCTGTTTTATTTAGGGCTGAGCTGAGCCATCACAGTGGCATAAAGCAGCCCAAATGGACCAGAGGATCTGGCGCCGTATGTGAAAACTAATCATTTTCTGAGGTGGTCTGATAATTTCTGAGGAGGGTGTGAATTATTTTACACGTGTAGCTTTTAATGAGAAGAAAGGCCTCTCCATTGCATATTCTGGATGTGTGCTTTTTAGAAAAAAACCTAACAATATTTGCCTATAGCAAAGCGAAAGGAAGACAGTGGCAGGAGCAGAAGCTTGGGGCAGTGTCTTTGTTGCTGTTTTCATCAGGGTTAAGGACTCAGTGACCATTTGGAAACCTTTTATGGGCAAACTGGCTGGCATCCAGCACTGCAAATTTGCACTCCTGACTTTCTGATTAGTCAGTAGTCCATCAACACCAGTAGAAACCTGAGAAACATTTGCAGCTAACCATGTGAAAAGCAGGTGTAATAAATCAGGTTGTTCAGGTTTAGTCCCAACTGGGAAATGTGGGGATGGAAGTAGAAATTGTTCCTCCTCCTTTCACGGTGTATCTGGAAACCTGCTGAGGTGCGTGTTACCATAGACCAGTCCCTCTTCCCAGTCGACTTTCAATCTATAACAGCAATTGCATTCCCATTGGGAAATCCCAGATTTCCAGCCAAGTCTTTTTTAAATCCTCAACAGAACTGTCTGAATAATGAGCATTCTCCTCCTCGCTGTGGAACTGGGGCCCTAACCAGGTGTTTTTAAACTCAGAGTGAGCCACAAAGACATGTCACAGCTCTGGGAGCACACTTCAGTGCAGCATCAAACCCAAATGGAGAACATTTTTCCTTCCCTTTTGGATGGAATCTGGTTCAGTGGTTATGAACCAGAATTTTTTAACAGCTTCACAAGAATTCACTCTCTCCCAGGTTGTGACATTTAAAATTAAACAAAATGCTTCTGTGGCCCACAAGAGGTGAGTTTTCTCAGATTTAGAAATGAATTCAAGGAAAAATTCAGGAAGTCACAAGGAAATGGCAATTTCCTGTCTGGCCAGAAGAGTGGGAGTGAGAAGCAGGGCAGAGAGACAGGTGTCACTGAGGGACACGTTGGTCTCGTGCTGCCACAGTCCTGCTGTAGCTTGTCCATAGCTAAACAGAGTCCTCAAGGATTTAGCCCCAGGAATTCAGCTGCTTTGGTAAGTGATCAAATAACAAAGGAAACAGAAGCTACTGTACAGGAGGAAGAAAGCAGAGTCCTTCAACACTGCTAGCTGCAGTGAGGTAGCAAGAGCAGACACATCCAGGGATGGTCTGCTCTGCACATTCAGTGCTGTAGGTTGTCAGCAGTGGAAATTTGACAAAAACACTTTTTAAAGCAATTTTAAGAAAGATTTAGAAACAACTAAGCGAGCCACTGAAACTGACTGAGCTGAACAAGGGAATAACAACAAAACAAAAAGCCCAGTGTGTGTCTGTTGCCTGGGGCAAGCTACATCTGATGGATAAAGTGACAGACGAATCCTTCTCTCATTTCCATTTTAATCTCTGTCTACTAATTGTCATCAATATCATCAGGGTCACGAGACCACGATTACAAGTCTATGGCCTTGTGCAGCAGCAGCAGCTTTGTGCCTGCCTGTCCCCGGGACCTGGACCCTGTGTTACCCAAGTCTGTGGTAGGGGATGCCTAGGGGCAGGCAGCCTCTGGAGGAGCGGTAGGAGCTGTCACCCAGCGGAGTGAGGGGAGACTGCTGCTGGAGCCCCGACATTAAGATACAGGGCAACTGCAGCACTCTTTGAAATGAAAATTATTTATACTGCTTTTATGCCAAGGCTAGGATCTGAAAAAAGGGTGGCTGGGAATACAGCTCCCATTGGAAGAAAGGGCTTAGTTCGACTCTTAAATCAATGACTGTGTAATGAGAACATACTTTGGATCAGGCCCAAGGAGGACAGTCAGAGCTTGTTGTCTATTCTTTGCCTGGTGGTTTCCCTTCCCCTCCTTGCTGCTTGTTGCGTGCCACACAATACATCCAAGGGGATCTCTCATGGTAAGCCACCACATGACCCCTCAAAATCTTGCCCTGTCACCCCTCTGTCCAGGAAAGGCACCCACACAGTGTGTTGTAAGGTAATGTTTAACCCAGGGGCTCCAAGCCAAATCCCAGCCCCTGTGCACAGCTTGAGTGCAAACTGTGCCCATGGCAACTACGCAGTGACTTGCTTGGTTGGAAACCTCTCATCCCAACTTGGAGGCAGCCATGTCCTCTGCTTCTGGTGCTTAGAAGTAATATAGTTTTGGCATTAACCCCATACCATTACCCTACATCAAACCCTCCAGCATTATAGATGCTGCATGTCTGGGTGTCTGGGTCAAGGCTTCAGGTTTGCTCTGTTGGTAGTTCTCCCTCATGACATTTTTCAACAACTTTTTTGTTTTTTGTTAACCCTGTATTCTCCTCCATCTCTTACTTGCTTTCTAGTTTTTCTACCCCATTTCCTTTGTGTTTCCCTCCCTGAGCCTCAGTATCCCTTTGGTGACAACATCCTCTTCTCCCCAGCGTTTCCCATGTTTCTCTGCTTTACACTTAAACTCCCCAAGCACTTTCTCTACAATCATACTCATCAGCAGATCACCCCCGTGTTCTTTCTGCCAATAGGTATCCATTTCTTGAACAGGAGATGCAAGGATAAAAATCAGCGTTTCCTAATTTAGCTCTTGATTTGGTATCTTGTGGGTTCAGCAACAGCAGAGCTCCTGTAGGCTCTGAAGCACCCACGTCCCTTTGCTAGAGATGGCAAACCTGGCATGGGATACTGTTGGCTGAGGTTCCACCTTCAGAGGACAGTGCATCTGCTTGGTAGGGGAGGCAGTTGTGGTCCTTCAGGGCATCACCTTGGCTTTGTGGAGTTCCTCTTTAGTTTGCTATTCTGTTGCTATTACTTTTTCAGCAGCAACACAAAAACGGCTCTGCGAAGCCATGTGCAGGCAATGCCCCCATCCTCCAGCAAGAGGTTCCAGGGGAGGCCCACGCCCCACGAGTTGCAGTCCCCACTGCTGTGGCTCCAGATCCTTAGGGCTTACTGATGACGTATGTGCAAAGCTGCCCTGTTGTGATCACTGATCTCTGCCTGCTTACATTTCGGAAATGCTTTATACAGCCTTCCCCTTCCCCTCCTTCAACCCCTGCAGGTCTATGTACAAGAAAAGAAAGATTTAATGTTTGAGCATAAGCACTGGTCAGACAGTCTGCAGCGTATCTTCCTGAAAACCCAAAACAGGTGCTCTTGGGCCATCAAAGTCTTGAAGCAGTTAAACTTCCTTTCACCTCTGTTGCAGTTGCTTTAAAAGAAATAGAGAGATCTTCAAAAGGTGGAAGGGTGGCAGGCCAGAAACGTAAAGCGTGTGCAATCACTCAGATACAAGTGGCACCACTAAAAATTGCCTTCATATATCAGCTTATGGTTTACACACTGTGGCAGAAAGGACGCTAAAAGGTCAGCAGAAAAAAAATATATATGTCAAGCCTGGAGCTGTGACTCCAAAGGTGTGGAAAGACATGATCTGAGAAGGGTTCTAGAGGGAATGGATAAGTGCTTGATATGGCAGGATTTTTTATTTTATTTTATTTTATTTTTTGCAAGGGAGCTGCTTGCAAACGTCAGCACAGAAGCCAAGGTATATACTCGCAGTAACCTCTTGCTACGACCCCCAGTGACAAGACGGATAGTTCCATTCATCTGTGGGTGAGCAGCAGAGGCTCTCTGCATTTTTTACTGGATGCCCTGGATGAATTTGTTTGTGGAGGGGAATGTTGCCGTTGTGAATGCTCTGGTGGTTCATGTGCCCGTAGTGAAACTAGTTGTAAGGAAAGGGGGGCAGCCAGGGAGGGGGACAGGGGTGGGGAGGGGGGAAGAGTGGGGAGAAAAGCAAACTTCTCTCTGGGGATCTCACAGATGCCAGCTTATATACAGCAAAACATCTCCAACCAAACATTAATGAAGGATGTGACTTGAAAACGGAGGGATCAGCAAATATGCTGTAAATTAGTAATGTGCTCTTATAGTAGTGATTGCCTTATGAAAATTGGTAAGACTTTTTTTCCCCTCCTTCCCTCTCCTTCTAGAAATAGCTCTGAAATAAGTGGGTCTCACTGGAGTTCTGTTTAAGACTGACCCCTTACTTTATTAACTGTGTAACATTTTAAGGTTGTTTTTTCCTTTCTGTCTCCTCCAGCAAGTCTCTATTGATCACTGTTTACAGTTATAATCCCTTTCAAATTTATCATCCGTGACTAACACCACATGTATTGATTAGTGCTGACGGATGTCCCTGTATGGTTTATACTCACAGTGATTCTGGCCAGTGAAGTACAGTAGATATATATTTTTTTCTCTCCTTCATTTCCTTTTTATAGCTTTCTGCGACAACACCCCCCCTTTTGTTCTCAGCGTGGCTAACCTATTTCACACGTACGCCGTGGGATTAACATGTCTAAATTTAGGACAATTTCATTATATCTGATGAAGTCATTGAAACTAGAAGGAAAAGAAAGGGTAGCGGTGGGTTTTGGTTCTTGTTGTGATTTTTTTTTTTCTTCAACTGGGAAGCTACTGGAAGGAGACAGGCCCTGTAGGAGATTAGATTTATGAGGGACATCTACACGTCTTAACCTAAAGCCTAAAGTAACAAAGATGTAAGGGCTAGTTCTTTTAGGGACAAATTAGATGTCACTGGTGACTAAGGACAGGGTGTCCGAAATCTGGACTATAAACGGAGTCATTCGTCAACAATGCATTTTTGCTTGTCTGCTGCAACATTTCCTCTGTCTCTTGTTGGCCAGAAAGAGTTTAAGGTTAATCTCTTTTCCCAGCCACTTTGATTAAACTTGAATTTACAAACTTAAAAAGGCAAAAAAAAAAAAAAAAGCACCCTGAAATGATCTCAGGGTTTCTTATACAGTAGCAGCATATAATTTCTGCCGCTTGAGCTATTGGCTTCCCAATGGCTTCAGGTAAGCTCCTAACATTTCTGCCTACCTCCACAAGCATCCTTTTTGTCCCCTTTCTTCCCTCCATCCCTCCCAGGGAGCTTTTCAAATATCTGTTTTACACCAATTGGCCTGTACACACCACAGCTGTAAGGAATGTGGTTTTTAAGTAGTGAAAATTGCACGTTCCTCAGAAACAGCGGTGAACAGAGATGTGTGAGGGAAGCTGCAGCTGTTGTGGGCCATCGTGCCATTGTGTTCAGGGATGCTGGGCACTGCAGTGTGCAGCAGGGCAGCTCTGCGATTGCTGTCAGTGGGTGCGGGTGCAATTAGTGCTTGGGTAAGTGGCTCTGCTGACTCGTTCTCGTTAACCCGGAGGTGTGAACTGGACCTTTCAAAGGCTGAGTTCCTTCCAAAATTTAATAGATCATTTGTAAGTGTTGTTTTTGGCGTGCTTTACGCAATAGTTTAAATGCATGTTCTCATGCATGGCAATAAAGCGGCAAGTAGTAGAGTTGTTAAATCCCAGTAAAAAGATTTTAAATAATAATTTGGCGTTTATTTAATATACAGCTACTCTCTTATTAAATCTAACTCTTTAGGGTTAATAGGATAGTTTATTGCATTATAGCAGTGTTTTCAGTAATGCTCAGTGCCACTGTTGTGACAGAGAGTGCTGGCAAGACATGCTTGTCAGAAGGAGCGCTTTCACTGAGCTCCATCAATTGACATGACATGGCAGGGCAGGGACTTCAGTTTCTTTTCAGCTTTTGGCCTGGGGTATACTAGGAGAATATGATAGCTGTGCGTGGTGAACGAGTAAGAATCAAGTCAGAGTGAGGGAGTTGGCAGAGGTGATTGCTGCACTGCTCTCTATCATCTTTGAGAAGTCTTGGAGAATGGGAGAGGTGCCTGAAGATTGGCGGATAGCCAGTGTTACTCCGGTCTTCAAAAAGGGCAAGGAGGATCTGGGAAACTACAGGCCAGTCAGAATCACCTCCATCCCTACAAAGGTGATGGAACAGCTGGTTCTGGATACCATCTCCAGGCAACTGAAAGAGAAGAAGGTTATCAGGAGTAGTCAGCATGGGTTCACTGGGGGGAGGTCATGCTTGACAAACCTGGTAGCCTTCTTTGATGTCATCACTGGCTGAATGGATGGGGGGAGAGCAGTGGATGTAGTCTACCTTGATTACAGCAAGGCATTTGGTACTATCTCCTACAACATCCTTATTACGAAGCTGAGGAAGTGTGGGATAGATGAGTGGACAGTGAGGTGGGTTGAGACTGGCTTACTGGCAAAGCTCAGAGGATTGTGATCAGTGGTGCAGAGTCCAGTTGGAGGCTAGATAGATCTAGCGGTGTTTTCCAGGGGTCGGTGCTGGATCCAGTCTTGTTCAACATCTTCACCAATGACCTTGATGAGGGGTTAGTGTCCACCCTCAGCAAGTTTGCTGTTGATACGAAGCTGGGAGGATTCGCTGACACACCAGAAGGCTGTGCTGCCATTTAGTGAGACCTGGACAGGCTGGAGATTTGGGCAGAGAGGAGACTGATGAGGTTTAACAAAGGCAAGAACAGAGTCTTGCACCTAGGGAGGAATAATCGCATGCACCAGTATGCAGTTGGGGGATGACCTGTTGGAGAGGAACTCTGCAGAGGGACCGGGGTGTCCTGGTTGGCCATGAGCCAGCAGTGTGCCCTGGTGGCCAAGAAGGCCAGTGGCATCCTGGGGTGCATTAAAAGGAGATTGGTCAGCAGGTCAAGGGAGGTTATCCTCCCCCTCTACTCTGTCCTGGTCAGGCCTGACCTGGAGTACTGTGTCCAGTTCTGGGCTCCCCAGTGAAAGAAAGTCAGGAATCTCCTGGAGAGAGTCCAGCTGAGGGCCACAAAAATGATAGAGGGCCTGGAGCACCTCCCTTATGAGGAAAGGCTGAGTGACCTGGGTCTGTTCAGCCTTGAGAGAAGACTGAGAGGGGATCTGATCAATGTCTATAATTATACAACATGTGGGAGGCAAAGGGACGAGGCCAGACTCTTTTCAGCAGTGCATGGTGATAGACAAGGGGAAATAGCCACAAACTGAAGCATAGGAAGTTCCGCACAAATGTGGGTAAGAACTTCTTCATGGTAAGGGTGATGGAGCACTGGAACGGGCTGCCTGACCTCACTGTTACCTGTGCTTTGCTGGAATAAATCATATTTTTCTCTAAGGATCCTCAAAGTCAGCTGCTCCTTGCTTGTGCCACTTGCTCCTTCGTGGAAAGGCAGAGAGGTCTAGGCTGAGCTCATGCTTTCTTCCCTCTCCCACCACTTAGAACAATCTCTTTGCTGTGGTTTCTATTGTTTGCCACTATGAACTTCACAGACATCCCTCTTCTTCACCACCTAGGGAAAATGGGACAGCTTAGTAGTTTGCTCCTCTTCTTCCTTTGATTACCTGTGAAGTGAGTGGAAATGGCGATTCCTAGCTATGTTTACAGTTCAAAGTAAATCTTTTATAGATGGAAGAGGGGAGCTCATACCCACCCCTGAGTTTCCAGCTATTGCAGACTTGGGCAGTTACCGTGGAGGATTTTCTTAATAGCCTTAAACCAAATGCAATGCAGTGCAAGTGGGTCATCAGTTTGTCCCAGGAGAAGCCAAAGGTGTTGGGTAATCTTGTGTTTTAGGAGCATCTTGAAGATTGGCGGTCTATCTAGCCTGCTAAAAGGAGATTAGCCCCCTCATTGACTAACCACATGTGTGAATGGGAGAGGTGGGGTGGAGGTCTCATGACAACTGTAGACCTCCCTCCAAGCATGTAGACATAGTGTACCCAAATGTATATAAAGGATTTGTTTGTGTCTTTGTTCTGTTGGTGTGCATGATCAGGTGGAAGGATCCCCTTGAGCACCAAGAGCCATATGAAAGAACATCTGCTTCTTAATGCCACATTCATTTTAAGGAGTTTTATTTGGGCTTGGCTTCGTCCAGCACCAAAGGAAAGAAAAAACAAGCAACATGGATGTGTGTTTTTTTTTTTTTGTCCCCTTTACCTTTAAAGGCAAACAGGGCTTTGTCTGGTGAGGTGCTCAGGTCTGGACTCGAGGTCAGTGTACTTAAGGGGATAGATGAGGTTAATTACCTGTTTTATGATGAACAAATAACTCCTGCCCACAGCAGGGCTGTCTGCAGGAAACTGCAGTTTTCTGTGCTGCATCCTGGCCATGCCACTGAAAGGGCAAGTGCACACAGCAGTGACACCTACAGCAACGACGCAGGTTTGCTTGGGTGTAACTGTGGTTTACCTTTGTAGCTCTACACTGCTTTTCTAAATCTAATATTTAATTGTTTTCAGAGATGGGAACCACTTGTAAAGAAACCTTAGCTTTGATGGGGACTTTACAGTTGAATAAATAACAGCTGACTAAGAAAGATTGGAGACACACACACACACACACACAAAAACAAACAAACCAGAAGCACAGCACTAAACTGCTCCATAAAACCTGTTTAAAGACAGAGTGTTATCCAGTGTTGCAACAGCACTTTTTTTTGCCTTTCCGTGGGCCGAGTTCATACATGCAATCACTTTATTTCAGTTTTGGCTCAGAAGCTGCTGGCAGAATGGTGCTGAGAAAACTTTTTTTTTAAAAAAACTACCATCAAGCCTGAGTAAATTCTCTGTTAGAGATGGTAAAATCCATGCAGGAAGAGGTACTGTGCCAGCATTGTGTATGGTACAGCCTGTCCTCTTGTAAACCTGGGGCTGAGCAGTAATTGCTAGGGAGAAAACTGCTATTTAAAGCACGCTGGAGTTTGGGTGAATCTTTTCTAACTGTATGCAGTGATACAGTCCTTTTGCTTGTGCCTAAGCTTCTCTTGGCCTGGCAAACTTTCTGTACAGGGCTGGGGAGGCTGAAAATGAAGGTTGTTTTCCAGGAAGAACATATAAATACAGGTGGGAGGCAAGGCTTAATTTTCTGCAGGTTATTCTCCCCATGTAGTGTTGCAGTAATGATAAATGTGTGCACAGTCCTTTTAATGACCAATAGCTACTGTGGTAACTATTGCTTTTGTCCAAAAGAAAAACAAATGCCATTATTTAGCAGACAAATGATCATGCAGAGAGATCTGAGCAGTTCCTGAATCTTCTTAGTTTCTAGAGAACTTACATGAATTACCATTTTTTAAGCACATCCCATTCTGTTATCATAGTTTTTAGCTGTACAGTTTTAATTTTCCTCGTTTTTCAACAAATTGATCTCACCCATGGGCTGATGAATATGGTGAGGAAATAGGAAGATGCTCTCCTCGATTAATTTGACTGTGTTTTAGTAATAACAAGTATTTAGAAATCTTGAAGATAGAAGGACAGGGATTTTTCTTTTATTTTCTATGGGGATCACTTAAAAATATCTACAGATTCATTTTTTTGTGTGTGTGTAATCCTTCACAACTTGGCATGCTTTACATCAAAGTTAGTCACTTTTTGGTAGAATTCTCTTATGGAAAAGTATATACATGCCGCTCTAAAATCATGTTCAAACATACGGAAAAATCCTCTGTGCTAGCAAAACGTGGAGATCTGGTAAGAAGTGTGCTGCCTTTATCTTAAACCCAACTATTTTTTTGGTTGGAAATGTAACTGGAACAGAGCTTAATTTTGGGAGAGAAAAACCCGTGTAATTTAGTGATATTTACTGGTCAGATGGACCTGTTTTGAAATTTGCAATAAAACATGAAAAGCAGGTGAAGTGAAACCCACACACATTTGTTTTTCTGATATGAAAGTTCAATCCTAGACTTGCTGTGGTCCTGGGGTTACACCAAACTCAGAGCTATCTCCCAGGATTTTGGACCTGTGTGTGCGAGTGCTGAACTACAGGTTGATGGCACAGTGCAAATATTGACGGGGAAAGAGGAATGATTTTCAATTAATTTTTATGAAGATGCCTTCAAGTAATTTGACCGTGCTGTAGCATCAGGAGGAAAATAATATTTTTTCTCTATAAAGAGAAGAATAAAAGCCAAACACCTCTGATCATAGTAAGCCAGGTTTTTATTTCTGAGAGCACAGAATTTTGGTTGCCTTCATGTATCAGTGGTGTAATTGTTTCTCCATGTGGTCAGGAGACTGTAGTGACCCCTACATAGTACTGCTGCAAATGGTTCATCCTACAAGTCCTTATTGTTCATCCTGTTGGGAAACACTCTCATATATGTGTCCTTCATTTCTTTTCTTTTCACTTCTTTCTTTTTTTTTTTTCCTTTTAACCTCAGAGGTAGCAATCCTACCGCTATTAGCAAGATGTCTATTATAGTGTCATTAAAAAAGCTATAGTCAGAGCATGGAATGACTCACATCATGGAGGAGTTAATAATTCACTGTAATAAAAGTATAAAGTTTTATGATAAACCACTCTCAGGGGAGTTAAATATAATCCTTAGCGGGTCACACACTGACTACAAAGCTTACATTTGTAATGGTAATTTGAATTTACTACATCGCCTTTAGTTTTTAAGCGTTTGTATGTCATTAGACCTTATACATTGATTTATATGTTCAACTCCAGTATAATTCTACATAAAGATATAATAAATTTTATGGATTATAGATATGGCATCTAAAACAGTTTAGAAAAATAATTTTATTGAATTTGTTTGAACGTCAGTGATGAGTGGTGATTTCGGATGACAGCGGCGCCAAGAATGCGTGAGAGTCTCAGGTTCTGAGAGCTGCCCAAGGTGGGGAGGAAACTGCAGTGGTGGTGGTACCCAGGGAGGGGACAGGGCCATGGCTGTCACTCAGTTTCTTGGGGGCTCCACTCACACATAAGGTAACGCTCTGCATGCTGGGACCTTTGTGCTGCTCCCAGTCTGGCTGCTACTGGGGCATGTGGGCTCCCCTTGGAGAGACAACAGGGCCACCCTTACTGCTCCAGTGGTGGTGCTGCTGGTGAAGATTTGAGGTTGCCTGCAGGAAAGGAATTTGTTTGTACCATAAACAAATCACTTTTAAGATTGGTCTGAAGGCAAAGTAGCCTGCTCTGGTGCATTCTCTGCCTTCTGAGGGATTTCCTTGCTCAGGCATCCTCTGAACTCTTTTTTTAGAGATAGCTCATAATAAAGGCACTGATTTTTTTTTTTTTTTTTCAGACTTGGATTCTGCAAATATATTCATAAGAGGAGCCATTAGTAAAAGCCCATATTAAGCATTCCTATTGTTATTGCTGTAAGCTAAGTAGGAATTAATCTCCGTACAAACATTTGTATGGGTACCCCTACATCCAGCAAATATGTACTTTTGTCTGGAACAGGATGACCATCCCTGAAACTGTCGAATCTGCTTAAGCAAAGGAACTTGTAATTGCATTTTGACTACTAAGCTTGTCCTTGAACATGGGAATATCCTGGAAATACGTAAACTAAATACATACTTAGTCAGTATGACTGGAGTGATCAGCAGAAAGGGAGGCTCGCATCATCCTTAACTGAGCTGTCCTCACAGCAATAAAAATTACACCTGGGCCTGTAGGGAGACCCTTCCCAATGAGTATATCCAATACCAAAAGTACTGTGTAACATCTTGTGTAATAACATGCAGATTAGCTAACCAGCCACAGAGCTGGAGGCTGTACCAGGGCAGTGGTCAAGCAATAAGAACATGTATGATAAGTGTGGTGGAAAACCCCTGTGTGTGCTAGCTTTGTGGGAGACCACCTAGCACCCAAATTTGTGCAACTTTGTAGTAAATCAATGTCTCATTTCTGTGCATGAGACTGGCTCACTGCACACCAGGTAATGAACCAAACTGTCTTTCGGGCAGCAGTGTAACTCTAGCAGAGCTGACTGAGCAAGTGTCTTATTATTTTCCTTCTGCCCAGATGCCCTGGTCCCGTGTGAACTTCTGTTTGCATTCATAGGCACGTCTATCAGTCTGGAAACAGCACAGATGCAGCTTAAAAATGCTTGATAAACTTCACTGTTTTTTAAGTGGTTTTAAATAATCAACAAACATTTTAACGCTGCCTTTCCTAAAGCCGGTGCAATTTCAGTGCTGATCTTCAAAACCCTTTTGTCTAATCTCATATGTAATCTTTCCCATAACAAAACTGAAAAAGATCTCTGTACTCCCTAGTGGGCAGTTATCATTGTATTCCCCATCCCGCTTGCACATTAGCAGGGCTTTATCCCATCATCGTTTTGTTTTTGAAAGCACTGAGGTAAATCTCAGGTGGCATCCCACACTCAGTGGGTGTGTCGCTGATTAAATGACCCAGCCAGCTGGACAGGTTTATGTACAATTTACTGGAAGTGCATTAAATGTGTCTCGGGAAACGATTCTTTAAAATGTTCTCACTGCCAGTGGAGTAAAGATTAAGACCTTGGCATGAAACAGAGAGAAAAATTAAATAATTTTCAGAAGCTTGATGTAAAATAATGATACTAGATGTAACTTAAAGTCACCAAAGGATGAACCTAAATAGGCTGAATTCCTACTCCTCCCTTGATTAATACCCATAATAACTCAGGGCTCTGAAACTTGCAGGCTGAATTTGAGCCCTGGCTCAAGTTTGTTTAAGTGTATGTTAGCCCTTGCAGTTGGGTTCTCTGTAGTTTCTTCCTCTTGTCTTCAGGCACATGGTGAAGAAAATTTCAGCTCTTGTTTAAGGAGCCAATAGTAATTATTGTTTCATAATGGATTATAGATAGGCTTATGGAATTAAATGAAGTTGTTGAGATGCCTTTACAACTGGCAAAGAATTAATGACTGCAAGTTGAGATGGAATAGTTACTGCCTAGGCTGTTACACTATTTTATTTCTGTGCTGTCTGAAAATCTAATATGTCATTTTACTTTTATCTCAAGAACTAATTCTTTCATTAGAAAAATTATAGGCTTCATTATAATGTTTATCGTGTGCTGGGAGATATTTTTCTGGCTTTTCTTTTTTCTTTCTTTTTTAATTTTAGGATTCCGCCCCTCCACCCCCCCTTTTGCCAGGTTTCTTCTTTCTTTATCAAGCTTTCATTTTCTTTGCCATTGCTAAGTGAACGCAGCAGCAGAGTGGTAGGCTGGGTCAGAGCACGGCATACCCCAGCCTGTGTGAAGGTGCCACCCATGCTATTTACCTCAATCTCCTCAGGAGCTGGAGGTGATTTGGAAAATCAGGCCGTAAGCTCTTTTAAGCTCTTAGATGCATAGATTTTGAGACCAGAAGGAACTGTAAAGATCTTTTACTCTCAATTTCTGAGAAATTGAGATGAAAACTCCCCACTCAGCAGTAAGATTCTCTTATTCCTTCCAATGTAGTCCTGAACAATCACTCTGATACTCTAATTTGACTTGAACATGTAATGTAACCGTCCTTCTTGTGTGATATGTTGGATTTTTTTTTCTAAGAAAAACAGCAGTGGTGCCACTTGCAGTATTTATCAGGCTGATAAGTAGAGATGGGACTGCAGTAAAATCCTTTGTTATTCTGATGAGTGCAGTTTTTCCCAGTGCCCAGCTACCAGAAATTTGTAAAGGCACTGTCCAGCCCCAACTCAAAGTTCCAGCCAAACCATTTCAGTCCTCACTGCAAAAACATGCTGGTTAGAAATTTTTTTGGGTGGCTGTATACGAAGACAAAAAAACATGAAAAACCCAACCCACAACCAAAATCTGATAGTATTGTCTAGAAGATTCTCCTTTACCTGTACAGCATCTATAAGCTATACACATTCACCACTTTGACTGATTACTTCTACGATTAATGTGCTTTGGATTTGTGAGTCTGTAATCACCCACACATTGCAAAATGTACAGCATAAGCTGAAAAGTGTCTATAATATATTTTAAAAGGAATTCTTAACTAAGCTCTGACCTTGATACACTCTGAAGGTGAAGAGGATCAATTATAGATAAAAGGAATGGAGCTCTCAGAGGACTTGCGTACCTAAGAGTTTCTCTAGGTACAGTTCTAGATCTGTATTTATTGGTATTTATCTTTCCAAAGCTCAGACAAGTAGAGATGCTGTAATTGATTTTATTTGAAAGCAACAGATGGGGCCAAAGGGGAACTTTCTGGTCTTCAGCTTTTGCTTTTCAACCCATATAAAATGAGCTAGAGGTGTTTAATGACATTCACATTTTTTTTGACCAAATGTGTGAATGGGAGCCTGCGGCAAAGCAAACTCCATCTCTCTTAGCTTCAAATGAGCTGGGAAAGATCCTCATCCTGCCAATTCATTCTTAATTGGCCCATGCTGTAAGAAGCAATTAAGACGAAAGGCCTGATTCATAAAAAATGTATGTTCTGCTTATGTGTCTATGTGCAAAGGGGCTTTTCTTCCACTCCAGCTAAATATGCAGGAGGTACATCAGCTTTCTGATGCATCCTTTTTTGCAAGTTGCTCCTCCCCTCCTTTTTCTGAGTCACAACTGTGTTCCTCTCCTGAGTTCCTCCGGGAGAAAACACATGGTCATGTGTGGTGTAAACCTCATAGAAGTAAGGCAAAGTTTGGACAAGATGTGAAAATGTCCAAATAAAAGTTAATGGTATCATGTCAGCTGTGCTGGCTTCTGTTCTCTGATTGATTTTTAGCAAACCATTGGCTTGCTAGACACATTTTTGCCTGCTCTCCTAAGTGTGCAAAGCCTGCAATTTCTTTTAGAAAAGAGGAGAAATAAAATGGTGTTAAATGGTTAGTGCACGGAAGAAAAGAAATAGGAATGAACGGTTCATCTAAAGGGTGCAAGAAATGCCTAAACTTACTTCCATTTCTTTCCTTCCCATCCTTCCAAATCAAATTCTTGGTTAGTAGCTTGATAACTTGATGTCTACATGTTGAAATATATTCATACAATTCCTTTCTTTCTTTTTCTTTTCCTTCCCTACAAATACTTTATTTGTCCTTTTTGGTTTTTTTTTTTTTTGTTTGTTTTTGTTTTGGTTTGTTTTTTTTTGTAGTGAAGATTTTTGGGCTATAATTTATGTGGGTGACTGTGTCGTATGAAGCTGACTCGTGCTCCATCTGTTGTGAAACACCTTTAGAGTAATCTCCACTGCAGATACTCCCGCGTTGGGTTTGCTGGTGGTCAGTCCAGTTTGGTTCAAATCATGGCTGCTCTCCCAGCCACTTGCTGAAGGATATACCACTAAGTCCTTAGCTTGCATTGTGGCTGCATGTAGTTCTGGAGCCAGGCAGCCGCAGCTCATGCTCTGGTTTCTGTGGGCTTCGAGCAGAAGGCCAGCCCAGCGCTGAGAGCACCCCGCCTCCATCGAGGTAGTAGACCTTACCTTCACGGGAAGGAGAAGTGGCCCGCGGTCCACCTGCAGGATCAGGATCTGATAAACAGTTTCAAATGTCAGTGGCCTGTTGTTGGTAATTAAATTGTAATGACAGATCCCTGCTGATGCTATCAAGGTGCTTTTGTTCTGGGAGCCCTGCATTAAGAGGAATTGCAACAGCAGTTTTGCTTGTTGCATCTTCCTACTGTTACAGTTAACGGGGTTCATGGGCATCAGCTTCCCTGAGCAGAATGCTGTGCTGACACTTGCACGAGGCTCAATCGAAATGGCCAGGAATGCCGGTGCAGCTGAGCATGTAGTTGTTCAAATATTTGTCAGCTGCACACTCCCAGGGCACAAGTTTGTTTGTGTATTTTTACATGCAAACCTGGAGCCTTTAAAATAAATCTCTTAACTTTTGGAGAGAAGAAGGAAATGTCTATAGTGAGGCTAAAGTTCAAAACGAAGGCGTTCGGTCAGAGAAATATCGATATGTAGCTGTCAGCAGGACTTACGTTCTGAGCAGCAAAAATACTTTTTTTTTTGGTTTAACTTACTCTATTATAAATGATTAAAAACACATGATCAGTCATGGAGATAATAATAGCAGTAGCCTTTTTAAAAACAACAATGGTCGCTTTAATCCCATATCAGTATTTGTGCCCTGGAAAGAAAAGGAGTGAAATGAGATCGTTTCCAATGTTTTGGTGAGTGAGTGCCTTCAAAGAAGTTTTGGAGCCCTTTTCCATCCTGTTCTGTAGAGGTCAGCAAGTTTGAGGAATTACAGGCACTAAGTGAAAATGAAAACATCAAGAGACTTGCTGTCTATCACAAGTATCACTAAATCTTTTTGAACAACCCTGGGCAGTGAATTATGGAAGCATGGAATTGACTTACAGTTTATTTCTAGTAACAGTCAGTTACTATGTCAGATCTAAAACCATTCAGAAATACCTATAAAAATATATGACAAACTAACCAGCAACTTCTAGATCTTTTTACATGTGTATGATTTTAAAGAACGTCTTGCTGATGCTTGTGGAAATGAACAGACAGGTCATTTTCACAAGGCTATTTTATTTTCTCCCTCCTCGCTCATGTTGTTTGGCATCACAGAAAGCCTTCAGAGTAGTTTTGCTGGAGGAAGACAATATGGTGTGTGGGCAGGAGAACGGCACATCTCCTGCTTCCCTTGGGGATGATTTTCCCCCTCTGCTCTGCGTGCTGCTAGCAAATGTTCTCCTAGCAGTCCCTTGAACTTCAGTGTGAGGGTCCTTACGGACCTGTTAGCACAGGTATTGCATAAGCTGTGGCTTACTCCCAGGTAAGAGAGAGCACAGGAAGTTCCATGGAAGGGATGCTGGCTCAGTGAGGAGCCAATGGACATGTGTCACCTGTGAGGACCTGCAAGGGCATGCAGCAGCATCCATCCCCAGGGCTGTATGGTCCTGCTGCTTGGTAGAGAGGGGATGAAAGCCTTGGATGCAGGAAAGCCCTGGTGCTATAGGGGGCAGATGTGAAGTTTTCTGAACAGTCTGCCCAGAGAAACTATGGATGCCCCATCCCTGGAGGTGCCCAAGACTAGGATGGATGGAGACCTGGACAGCCTGATGTGATGGGGAGCAACCAGCCCACAACAAGGAGTGAGGCAGGATGGACACTGAGGTCCCTTCCAACCCAAGCTATTCTGTAATTCTGTGATTCTCCTGGCTGCTTGAAATGAAAGTCTACTGAAGCGTGGATGCCATTTCTAAATGTGTGGGGGGTCAGACTGAGTGGCAAAATTGCTGGGCAGCTCAGAGGTCCTGCACATAGAGGGTGTTTCTGACCAATGCTGTTGTGCACCCGTTGTGGTCTCAAGTCCCCATTTCCAGTTTCCTTCCAGAGGGCTCCTGGGAAGTGGCCCGCAGACGTACTGGAATGCTGATTGTCTGATGGTGTAATGTTTTGCCAGACACACAGCTTTTTGAGGTGGTGGTGCTGGAAAATATCCCCTTAGCTGAGGTGCTGGATCTGCAAGCTTCTGTCTCTGGGCTAGGTCACTCATCAGAGGGTGGGCAGGACTGCTTGGAGCTATTTCACTCACTCTCAGTCATAGAGACTAGGGATAATTCCACACACACACAGAAAAAGAAGGGGGGGGGGGGGGGGGGGGAGGGGGAATAATTTAAATAGATTAAGCAACTGAAGGTAATATTAGTCACTATCTACATGCTGTCAGGAGAGACAGACTTGGCACCTACCAGGTGAGGAGCTCTCCAGGATGGTATTTGGCTCACTACTTGAGAGGCTTACCTGAAAATACTGAACAGAAGTAGGGCTTTCAGTGCTTTCTTTTTGTTTTCCTTCCATAGAAGTTGCAGACAACATTAAATCTTGAAACATTTGCCACTGCAAGAACGAATGCGAAATGTCATGACTCAGGATAGCCATTTTGCTTTTGTTGTGGTGCTTATGCTGGGAAGGCATCCAAAACCAAGTTTGTCTTGTAAGAAATGATTTCAACATCAGTCCCATGACAATTGTATTTTAAAACTAACACAGCCTAATAAACTTTCACTCATGAAACCATCAAAGTTGTGTTTACTAGGAGAACGCTTGGGTCAATAAAATACTCAGCACACTAGGATTTGGGATTTTATTATTTTGCATTTATTGAGAAACAAATTGCAGAATAAAGTGGGGTCATGAATAAAATACTCCTATACACTCAGAATATAATGCAAAACGTAATTAGGCTGCACACTGTTAAAAGTCAGTACTGAAATCTAACAATACAGTGTCACCAATTGTAAGCATGTAAATGTATAATATGTAATTGTAAGCTGTTGAGAAAAGATCTCATTTTGATAATGCATGTTGAGATTGGAAGCCTGTTTGTTAATGAGAAGTCTGAAAAATACTTATGGCTCCAGGATGCTTGACAACTCTGCCTGCAATACGGTGCAGCACCGACAAAGAGAAGTGAGTTAGAATGCACGCAAAAATAGGCCTTGTTCAAGAGCAGAGAAATGTGAATATTTACATTTGTGAAATATATTCCAATCATAGTTATTCTGCTCTGACATTAGCCGTTTGTAACCAATAGATCAATTTACTGCAACTTGTTTCCATTCATTTTTTATGTGCACGATTTGGCTTTTAAGCTCTTTTTTTCTGAACCATTGCTGATAGCCACAGCTTTGTGTCTACACAGAGGGCTGAGGCCAGCAGTTCTTTGCACACCTGAACGCAGGCTACAGCAGGAGTAGCAATTCCTGCCTACTTGTACAGGCTCTCAGCATAAAGCTGCCGCCACCTCCTTCCTTCTCTGGCACGTTGCTCCCCAGCCGCATGCATGTCTCTCAGCTTGCACAAAGCATGCACCAGGATTTGAGGAGACTACGTGGATTCCTTTGGGGCCATTCCCTCTTCCTGCTCTTGCACAGTCCTGGGACCCACTGGCAGAACTGCTGGGTGCCCTGACCTTGTCACTGGACCTTCTCCCTCAGCTTTGTGTGCTTGCCAAAGCTGTGCCAAGGCCAACATTCAGCACAAAGGGCACAGCGATAACAGTTGCACTGCCAGCTTGCATACTTTTATTTCTGATCTGCGCTGCTTTCATTTTCTTGGTGGGAGATTACACAGGCGTTGTTAAGGTTATTCTGGGTGTCACAAAAATCCAGGGAGCATTTTAAAGTGAATTTTAAAACTCTTGAATGGTGTTGCACTGGTAAACTCAGATTGGAACTCCCCTGGTATATAATTCTGTTCACTCATTATCGCATGTGTTTGTGAGGCTCAGCGACTAATTTTCTCAGAGTGCAAGGGTGTGCAATGTAGTGGGCTTCTTCTGTTGTTTTTGTTTTCCCTTTCTTTTGGTATGTGACAGTCATACAAAAGCCAGTCACTTATTTTCTCCGAGTATTTGTATCAGCTGCAAAGAAGATGTTTGTGCTGCCTTGTGTTTCTGAAATAAGGATGGGGGCCTGTTGGTGGTGTTCCCAGGACTGCAGCGGTACACTGTGCTGTGCCAAAATCTGGGAGCATCATTGGGTGGCGGCGATCTGGTCTCCCTCCTTCCTTTCCAATTCCCTTCCAACTCCCATGCCTAGCTCCTGAGTGGACTTCTAATGGAAACATGTGGAAAGATGGGTGGCATGCTTTAATTACACAGATCAAACTGCAGTTATATTGCTTCTAACATTAAGCAATTCTTTCTTGGTCATTAGCCTTAGAGCAAGCTCTGCTACAAGGCTGGCCTGCATACAGTGTCTCGTGTTCCTCGCTCTGCTCAGTGCATGATGTATTTATACTGCAATTGCACATTTTCTTCCGTTTTCTTTGTATTGTTCTGTTCTGTTTTGTTTTAAAACACCAGTTAACCACTGACGAGCTGAATCAATTGCCATAGAACTACTGAATACCAAATTTTGTTCAGACTTGGTGCATCCCCGTTATTCTGGCACAGCAAAGCATCAGATGGCGTTGCCTACATGCACCCTATTACTAGGAGCCACTTGCAGGGGCACAGTCTGATCAGCATGGGATGGGCACCCATGAACCCCTCTCAGTGAGATGTGTGTCCTTTGGGAACATCTTCTGAATGAGGGTCTCACTGAGGGCAGAGCCACCAAGGAACATTGGGTGCTGCCTTCACTTCCCCTGGGATGGCCAGAACCTTTGCCCTAGATCCAGAGCTCTGCAGCACTGGGAAATGGATGGCTGGAGATACCGGAGCTTGCTGTGATCCTGCCAGGAATAACTGCACTTACACTCTTCTGCTCTGCTGGGGCGGAAGGTGTTAAACTCTCCTTGGAAGCTGGATGTGAGAGGGGATGGACAGTGGTCTTCAGACCATTACAGCCTACTGCCTCTAATTTTTAAAATTTATATACTTTGTAACGCATTATTAATTTTCTTGTGAGTGATTTGACTTTCAAGGCTATCAAGGGACTAATCTATTTTTTTACATGGAGTAGAGAAGGATTCTAGGTTTGTACAAATAAAATACTCCCTGGAAGCAATGCAACTGAAATGATATCTGCAAACATCACGGCTTTACCTCTCTTCTGAGCAAACATCAGAGTCTCTATAGAAAGTTAATGCTTTAATTGGACAGAATTTCAGATGATTGTGTATGTCTGCTAGTAAGTAAAACCATTTGTTTTCCTTTTCATGAAGATTATATTCTTTGTATGGGACTCAGTTAGTTATATTCACAAGAGATAGACAAACCCTTAGTTTACCTGGTAAATTATTAGGGAAATGCACATGATTAAGCAGTTGCTGAAATTAGCTGGAATCCAAAAATTGGGTTGCTGTGAGTATATGAGTATGGTATATTTGTGTTATTCTGGCTGATTATTCCTTGCCTTCAAGGAAAATTGTGCATGGTCGCAGAGTTTTAAATGTGCTGTTTTTTTCAGTGGAACTGCAGGTGTAATTCTTTAGTAGGTCTAAGTGTGGATATAACTGGTTCTGGGACGTTAAACAGTAGTGAATATGTGCACAGGTATTTAATATAAAATCTTGTACAGGTAAATAAGACTCAGTAAATGTTATTTTGGAGGTTGGATTTTACCTTTGCAAGCTTTGATATACAGAATTAGACTTTTTGCTAATATTTGAAAAAATAGCATTGATGCAATGAAGTAGCCTTACTGAAAAGTCAGGTTCTGACAAGGGATGTGATGTGATTAAAAGGTGTGGTTGGACAACTAGTGAGTCTTTTTTAACGAGTCACATTTCATGTATATTCAGTTCTTAATTTAACTATTTTCTTCTCCTTGGATGCTATTAGCTACAAAGCCTAAAACCATCCTGTCTGCTCTGCAGGGAAAATGATGCCCATGTTTTGGCTCTGCCATCCTTCTCTGTGCTGTGTGAAATCCCTGCTACTGACTGCAGTACATCTGGTTGGGAATGCAAACACCTGGGGGTGCAGAGTGCAGGGGAGCTGTGGCTGAGCCCTGGCAGGATGGCTGCCAACCCACTGGGTTGACATAGAGCTGTAGAGGTGTAGCGATGTAGAGAGGTGTAGCGATGTAGAGAGGTGTAGCGATGTAGAGATGTAGAGATTTAGAGGTGGCTCCAGACCACCACTGCTACCAGGAGCAGATGGTGGCATGCACTGCACAGGCATGTGTGTGTCCTATGACTGTTATGTAGCTGTGCGTTACAATGCCAGGACGGAGGAGCAGGGCTGTCTGGAGAACTCTGGTCCTCATGTAGCTCTGAGGAGAAAGCCACCCACATGTCGAAATGTCAACACGAAACAGAAGAGCTAGTTCTGAAGGCAAAAGGGCCTGCCAGACTCCTTAATTAGTGGCACACCATGCATGAGTCACCTAAAGTTGGCTGAGAGCAGGAGCACACCTCAGAGCTGGCGCATTGCACACCCAGCTCTGAAGCCAACTTGGTGGCCCTGAGTGAGTCACTTACCTCACTGCTGCTCGCTGGACTGCGAAGGGAGATAACAATTTCTGCTTGACACGAGGTAGGCATGGAGGGATAAATTAGCTGTTGGCTTTTAAAGCACTTTAAAGATGTACTGCAAAGCATTAAGAGCACTTGTTTTTATGAAGACAGTAATGGTTAAATGATAATTCTGTGCACTTGCTGAATTTGTTAGTTTTAAAGTGTGAGTGTTATGCTTCTCCAATATGCTATTAATCCAAACAAATTACTGAGCCTTTGTGTGCCATGCGAGAAAGCCTATGAATTTCCCTCTCTGTAGCTGTAAATGCAGCAGAAAGGATTTGAATCTCCCTTCTCACCTCAAAGCCTCTGGCAAACTGGTCACTGACACAATAAATATTCAGCATTTAATAGTGCTTCACTTTTCCTCTTTAAACCATTAGTTGTTTCCTGCTTGACTAAGAAGAACTTCAAATCCAATTCATTAACCTTTCTTTAAATAGCCCTCTTAACAATGTAGGTTGCTTTGCTTGTTATGTATGTTCTGTCACTAACAGCAGTTTTTACTTCTAACCTGTTATTAATTGGAAATAAAAACTGGATCTCTTCACTTTGGGGCTGGTTCTGTGCCTGTTCCCTCAGATGCCACAAGAGTCCCTTTCAGCGCAGAGCGTCACGTTATGCAGTGGCTCCCAGGGTAAATAATTCAGTTGCGCAGAGAAAGCACTTCCCTGCTTTGTGGTCAGCCCAGCTGCAAGCAGTGAGGTGTGCCAAATGCAAGGCAAAGGAGGGCTGCGGTGGCATGAAACTTTCATCAGGGCCACAACTCCGCATCACTTCGCTGTGCCCCTGGGCTGCCCGTGGCCTGCGGCGGCTGGTGGCTCGTCTCAGCCACCCTAATCTTTCCTTCTCCCACTTCAAAGCCTTCTGCATTGGATAGCGGTCTGTAATTACCCTTGAGGTATTTGAGACTGGAAGCGACACTGGGAAAATTGCTCTTCCTGATAATGGCAGTCCACAGTTGTGTTTAATCAATTATGTAGTCGGTCACGAGACTGGCTTTATAGTTACAAGAATTTTAAGGCCAGCCCCTCGTGCCTTGGCCGAGGAGACTGACAATGCGAAATTAAAGAGACACTATCCATTTGATACTGCTTAATCTGGCCTTTTCCTGCTTAATTAAAAACATTCTGCCAATACCCACTTTCTCTCCCGTGCTCAGAACAGCCACTCGAATGACACACTGTAATTTCCTAAGCAGAACTGCTTAAGTTAGGTGGAGCTGCAACACTAATTTTTACAGATATAAACAGATCCACCCAGCAGATGCATCTCCAGAACTACAGGAGCTGGTGGCGGTGCTGCAGCACAGGGCTGGTGGGTGCACTGATGCTGGAGAGGAGACATGGACTGATCTGGGAATTGCAAGCATGCAGCCTTGCTAACTCACTCTGAAAGATACATGACAGCCAAAAGCTTTGCTCTTCTGAAGTAATGAAGTTGGCTGGGGTGGTGTGCACAGGTGCTGGGAGCGAGGGATTTCCAGTGGAACAAATTCAGATGAGGCGAAAGTCACCAGATTCTTTGAGATGTGCAGGAGTTGACAGAGGGAAGGTCCTGCTTGGGGAAGCTGGTATCTGCGCCATCAGGATGAAGGTGACGAGTTGTGATGCTAAAACTCACAGCGTGGCCATGATGGGAAGGAGGAGGGTTCAGGGAGAATGAACACATCCATGGTTTTGGACTGGGTTGGTTTTCCCTGCACCCAGGCTGGCTCCTCTCTGCCTCCCAGTTACCATGGTCTTGCTCCCTCCCGCTGGGAAGAGCAGAGCCCTTCCTTCCTCCTGGGCTCCCTGTGTCCACTTGTGGACAGCTGCTGTGAACAGGACAGGCAAACAGGGCATGGTGTGTCAGGAGGGTGTGCTGCTGGCAGTTGGCATGGGCAGGCAAGCAGGAAGGGCAAGCAGGGCGTGCTGCTTTTCTCATTAGGGCCTGTGAGGGGAGAGCTCTACACTGTGACCACCAAGCATGGCAGACAAGCTGAGGCAGAAACACAGACGGGGGGCTCACAGCCCTTCTGCGCTGATGCGTGCACTCAGACCAACCTCCAGAGGACTGAGAGCTGCACCCATCCTTTGCTATGGGAAGCGCTGCAATCTGGAGGCCACCTGTTATGTGGCGGGTGTCATGGGTGCAGGGGTGCCCAACATGGTGGTCTTTCCAAGCAGTTGACCAGGCTGCAAGAGGAGGTCACCAGTCTGAGATGTATTCAGCAGTCAGAGCGAGAGAGAGCGATGCCTTGTATCATGTATTGGCACGGGCAAACAGACAGCACTGTCCTGGGGCCCAGCCAGGAGAAGAAGATAAGCAGGCTTCTCACCTGACAGGAGGTGAAATGTGTGCAGGGTGAGGGAGACTGTACTTGTCTTTGCTCAGAGCAAAAGGAGAAGCCTCTCCCCTGCCTCAGAAGTCACACTGTCCAATAGATATCAAGGTCTGGCATGGGAGAGAGAAGAAGGTATGGATAGTGGCTCTGAACTAAGAAGGGTTGATCACATTAAATAGGTCCAACCGAGGACCTGAGTCATGACCATGCTGTGAAAAGACCCTAGATTCCCACATCATATCTTTATCTCTAAATTGGAAAGATATGGATTGGAGGAGTGGACTGTTCAGTGAATAATGAATTGGCTGAATGGTCACAGTTAGACATCTGATGTTAGTGGCTTCACATCCTAGTGGCCACAAGCCATGTCCCCCAGAGGTCTGTCTTGGGACCGGTGCTCTTCAACATCTTTATCAACAACTGAGACTGTGGAACTGAGTGTACATTCAGCAAGTTTTTGATGACACTAAGCTAAATGGTGCAGTCAATACAACAGAAGGAAGGGATGCCACCCAAGTGGACTTGGACAGGCTTGAAAAGTGAGCCCATGAGAACCTACTGAGGTTCAATAAGGCCAAGTGCAAAGTGTTGTACTTGGGTCAGGGCAATCCTAGATATGAATACAGACTGGGAGAGGAACTCCTTGGGAGCAGCTTTACCGAGAAGGACTTGGGGGTCCTGATGGATGAAAAACTGGACATGAGAGAGCAGTGTGCTCTTGCAGCCTGGAAGGCCAAGGATATCCTGGGCTGCATTAACAGAGGGGAGGCAGCAGGGAGAAGGAGGGAATTGTTCCCCTCTGCTCTGCTCTTGAGAGTCCCCATCCAGGCCTGGGGAGACCAGCACAAAAAGGATGTGGAACTGCTAGAATGGATCTAGAAGAGGGCCGTGAAATTATCAGAGGGCTGGTGCAACTCTCCTACGATGAAAGGCTGAGAGAGTTGGGATTGTTTAGCTTGGAGAAGGCTCTGGGGAGACCTCACCGCCATCTTCCAGTACTTGAAAAGGTTTAGGTTAGATGTTAAGAACAAATCCTTCACTCGGGGGGGGGGGGGGGGTGAGGCACTGGAGCAAACTGCCCAGGGATGTGAATGCCTCATGCCTGGAAGCATTCATGGCCAATCTTGATGGGTTCCTGGACAGTCTGATCTAGTGGTTGACAATCCTTCCCATGGCAGTTGGTTAGAACTGATCTTTTGATGATCTTTTAGGTCCCTTCCAACCCAAGCCATTATATGATTCTGTGATTCTATGATTCTAAGGGAGTGGAGGGGTACAGGGAAGCAGGCCATGTCCACGTTCACAACCTTCACATTACTCAGAACAGTTTGCAGTGAGGCTGGGCACTTGCTGGTGTCCCTGAGGCTTTGGGAAACCTCTGTAAGGCTGAGGCTGCTGCCAGATATTGGCAAATTTCTTCTGGCTGAACACTGACCTACCTGGATTACCATCAAACTACTCAAGCATCTGCTGTCAGAAAAATATCCAGGCATCCGCCTGCCTCCCCCTCCTGCTCTTACTTCCCACATGCCAGATCTTTGTCTATCTGATTTCTCCTTCCCACCTCAACCTCCACCTTCTTTGTAGTAATGCTTTACAAGGACCTTAATGCAGACTACTTTCTTCTCTTCCTTGGAAAGTCCTCGAAAATCACTGATTTTTTTTTTTTTTTTTTTAATGTCATCCAGTATGAGGTACAAATTTGATGCTATTTCAGATCCACTTCACCTGCAGATGAGGGAAATCACAAAATTCAGATCATATTTCAAATTCATCCAGTACTTTGGTTACCTCTATGCCTCCCACCTCTTTGCCTGTGATGACAGCTTGTTGCAGAAATATTGTTGTCTCTGACTTTAGATGTCCGGGAGAACTGATGGTACGTGAGGAGATGTCAACTGATGCATAAGTTTATATCTCTTTTACAGACTCTCCAGCAGTATTAGGGATAACTGACCCAGGAGGAGGCATCTTTGAGTACCTGATATACTGACTCAGTTACATGTGGGGTATTTGCATGTAGTGTGAAAGGTTAGGCTTTTTCTTCTCCTTCCCTTTTTCTTCTCCTTAGGCTTTTTCTTCCTCCTCTAATTTTAGACTAGAAGCAATACATGGGGTTGTTGTTGCTAGTCACATAAGTCCGGTGGGCTGTCATACTGGGAATCACTTGCTGCCCTAACCCAGTTTCAGTTATTCTATTAATACACCTCTGGAGTCTGGCTGGAGAAGCAAGTCCTCTGTGGACAGGCCAGTAGTGATGCTGCTTTCCTGGAGCAATTAGAGAAGTTTTACAAAGATAACAGTTCAGATAAAAATGATCAGAAGGGCACAGTGGAAAGAAAATGAATCGGTAGGGAAAGTCAGTTTGGAGCTCACATAAGTTTCTCCTGATTTAATGGGGGGCCCAGTGGAGGATGTGATTTTATTATGAAAAAGTATACCTCGGAAGCAGAATCCTCAGCTGCTCCTGGAGAAAAAAGCCATCATGGTGATGGAACTGCACCTGTGAGTCTTTTGTTCCCACATCATCCATGTGCAGACAGCGGTGAGTCCTTTCTTGTGTGAAGTTCTGTTGTCAGAGCTGTTTCCCCACCGCCAGGGTCCTCACCCCAGGTGCAGGGTCAGCTTTGTGTAATTAGATGGGTTTTAGCATGGATTTGTTCCCTGAATGTGTTCACCATCTCGTCATGTGTGTGCTTGTGCTGCCTTAGTGTGTGTGTGTTGTGCTGCTCCGGAGTGTGTTGCTTCACTGCTGATTAGGCAGATGGGCTGATACGAGACCAGTCCCTGGAGTGCTGCTTCCAAACCAGTGATTTAGCTGCATAGCTCTGTAACGAAGCTCATTGAAGATGGCAGCCTGGGCTGTCCTGTGGAATTCAAGATACGTTATTTTTGTTCCGAGGACATTCTTAAAGGATTTTAATTATGTGCATGGTTAATAAATGTCATGCTATCCATCTTCAGCCATGCATACACATGTGATGTGCTGCTCGGGTACTCACGGCCCTGCAGTGAGAATGGTAAGCTGCCATATTTGTGATGTTTCATTACTTGACTTGCTTTTGGGGCAAGTGCAGGAAGAGATTGTGCCCCCACCTCTCAGTAGTCCCTATCTGACAGACCAGTGAACAAGGGATGGGATTCTTTAACATACCTGCAGCCAAGAATGGAAGTAGCTGCTGCCCCCTCTGCAGTCAATTTCACTATCTAAATTTGCTCTGGCATAAAATCAGTTTTTCTCCCAGTTTACTTTTTTTTTTCATGCAAAAGGGGGATAGAATTGTTACTGTAGAAAGATGAAGGTGTTAGGAAGTAGGTTTTAGTCCTGGGAGATAATAGATGAGGGATCATTCTGTTTTCCTGGGATTTGCAAGGCTATTTGTTGAGCAAGCCATTTCCCATTTATCCCAAATCCTGCCCAAATCTTGTAGAGGTGGCTCCTAAGGAGGCTCAGTGCACTGAGGTGGGAGTGTGCCTTCCTGGTCATTCAGATCAGATGAGTTCAGCAGCAATGCCCGTTCCAGAAGTACAGGTGAGTCAGTGAGTCACAGAACTGTCACTCACTTTTGAGATGATAACTCTTCCCTGACTTGGGAAGAGAAAAATACTTTCTATTGCACTCTTCTTAAGGAAAACACCTTGCACAGTGCTCAGACTTAGTTTCAGGAGGAAATATAACACTTCTGAACACATTAGGGCACCTGCCCAGAACTTCCTAAGGAAGTGCTCAAGATAGGTGTGTTAACACCTGTTCCTTCCCCCAAATTTGCATTTCTCTTTTCTGTATTTTCTGTACTTCTTTTTCATTGACCACTGGCTATGACCATATGGCTTCTCTGCTGTTTTCCTCTGCATCTTCTCCTCCCTGCTCTGAACATATTATAATGTTCATAAGACATTTTAATATCATTTCTGATCTTGCCTAGCAGCATAAAACATCTCGTGTATTTGCATTATTTAGTTTAATCATTATCTTAATATTTTTGGGCAGCAACCACAGAAACTTTTTTCTCTGTCTCAGCTCATCTTTAAAGCAACAGTTCATGGTTCTCCCTACAACACCCCCACCATTACACTTTCCCCACACCCTTAACAAAGTTGTGGTTTTGAAAGAGGAGACAAACCTGTGAGAGATGTTTCAGAAAGCATCTTGCTACTGCAGTCATCTTTGGAGCAAGCCTTCAACACTGACATTTATTAGACAGAAGAAACTATCAGGTTCTAGCTAAGTAAGGACACCTGCAAATGCAGTTCTTATGGAGAGATGGGCTGGTATTAAATGAGTTCTGAAGAATGAACTAATCTTGGGAAGCCACAAATTAGGAAAGCATTCTGTCTTTTGCACTTTGGCTACAGCAGAAGCAATATTTTTTTTTTCATGTCAGTTGTGTCTTAGGTAATATATCCTAGAGAGCAAGTGCCCCCCTTACCAGGAACTCCTTCTTTTTATGTAAGTTCCAGGTTCTCTTCTCTGGCCTGGGGGCCAAAATGCATTCTGACACAACTGCCATTGTTTTTGGTACACTGGTTGTGCCTGGTCTAAGTTTGGTCCTGAATGTCAAACTCACTGTAAGCATCTTGGGATTACCTCATGTTCTCCTTTGTAACCCTTTTACAAACATATTTTCTTTTCAGCTCATGACAAGGCTAATTAATGGTGTTTTCAGTAAATATGAATCCTCATAGTGAAGTCCTTTTTCAAATACATATTTGCCATGACCAAATGTTAGTTTGACCTTCCATAGCATCTCTCAGGCAAGTATTTTGCTCACATTGATAAGTGAAACTTCACAGCCTTTACTCTGCAAGTGAGAAGCTGTTAGCCCTGAATTGGAGACTGGCTGAGGGTCAGAAAGGAGCTTTTTTCAAAATTGTAGGAAGATTTAAACATAGCACCAAACTGTAGTAGCTTGTAGACTTTGGCCATATTGCCAAGACCTCTGCTTTGGCACAGGTATTCCCAATGAGTTATTCTTACTGATATTCATGTTCACAGCTAGCGCATCCCCACTGTCTGTCTCTTCCGTATCTTTCCGTAATCACTGACCTTAAATACTCTGAAGCATTTGCTTTTAATGTCCTGCCAAAGTCTGAGGAAGGGAGAACATTGTAGGCCCTAATCCATTGTGCTCCTGAGCTGTCAGGAACATATGAGCTCTCTGGAGTCTGAGGAAGCACCTCGTTAAATCTGAAATGGCCAAAATAGATACTTGTTCAGAGAGTTCCTTTCTAGCAAAGGAAGAGCTTATTTTCCATCTAATTCTGCTCAGGTAAAAAAAAAAAAAATGCATTTTCTTTGGAAACATCTTTAAAAGTGTGAGTGTAGGACCGGAAAAGGAACCAGTTGTAGTGGCATTCTCAGTCCCTGACATTAAACTTGACTTTTTATCCTGGTGGAGATGAGATGTGAGCTGTAGAAGCAGGGAGGCAATATTGGCATGGTACACAGATCTGCAAGATGCCCACAAATATGCCTCCTCTTGCCCTCATGAAGCAGCATTGTGCTGTGCTGAGGCTCTCAGCACCACCATCAAATCTGCTGCAGTTTATTCTTCAGCATTACCTTATATTACATCTGTTGGAATAGCACAAAGTGCAGCAAATCCCTCCCTTTGCCTTTTTAGGTGTTGCTAACTGTTCTTCAGCAGTAAGTTCTTATTTAGAGGAAGATCTGGTTTCAATTATTTAGATAAAAAATGCTGGGTAGAATTACAAACCAGACAAACTGGGTTGACTTGTCACAATCTTTTAGGATGACTATTATTATTATTTTTTTCCATCTTAATTTTTTTCCCCTTAGAGAAAATGATTCCTAATCATACATAAATGAGTGCTTGGAAAATGTCACCTCAAGGTACTACAGATGAGGCCTTCCAGGCTTATGAGCCTATGGAGAAGTTAACTAATGTGACATTTTTTTCTATGCTCGTTTGTTTCCTAGTGGAACAAGAGCTCCTGTTTCACTCAAAATGAGAGAGAAGCATTTTTCTAGCTATGTGGAAGAATGGAGGTGTTCAGTTCGCTTAGATATTCTATCTCTGGGACTTGTACATATTCCAGGATAATCTACAATCAAAAGGAAGTTGTTTTTCCTCTTTTATATATCTGAGAGGTTTTTTTTCTTCCCACTCTACCCTCTTCTTTATGTGAAACAAGTCTCAGATATAACTGAGTGGATTATGAAAGATACTTCTTCATGGGTTATGAAAGAACTCTTCTGTAACTCAACTCTAACTCCTTAGCTTTCTCTTCTGTCACCAGAAGCTATTCATTTGTATATGCAGCAAAATATGCTGAATTAAGAACAGGTTTGCCTTCTCATTTGTTTTTATTTGTATCTGCTGACAGTAATTGTTTTCTAAGGACTTGATTCAAAGGCTGTGTTAATCAATGGAATTTGTATTACAAATCACAGAAAACAGAACTGGCAGGAGTATCAGGAGATCAAAAGCTCTGAACAAGATCTACTGTACCTATTTCGTTTCTGATGGGTGGTTGTCTCATTTGCTCTTCAGATCTCCAGTCACTATTTGTACTTTCAGAAAGCATTTTGTAACATCCACCTGACATTGCCTTTCGATCCATTCTTTCTTGTCACACCCACTGTGAATATAGAGAACAAATCATAGAATCATGGAATCATAGAATGGCTTGGGTTGGAAGGGACCCCAAGGATCATCAGAACCCAACCCCCTACCACAGGCAGGGCTGCCAACCTCCACATTTAATACTAGACCAGGCTGCCCAGGGCCCCATCCAACCTGGCCTTGAACACCTCCAGGGATGGGGCATCCACAACCTCTCTTGACAGCTGTTCCAGCATCTCACCACTCTCTTGGTAAAGAACTTCCCCCTAACATCCAGCCTAAATCTTCCCTCCTTCAACTTAAAACCATTTCCCCTTGTCCTGCTGTTATCTACCCTTTCAAAGAGTTGGGTCCCCTCCTGTTTATAGGCTCCCTTTAGGTACCGGAAGGCTGCAGTGTGGTCACCCTGCAGCCTTCTTTTCTCCAGACTGAACTAGCCCAGCTCCCTTGGCCTGTCTTTGCAGGGGAGGTGCTCCAGCTCTCTGATCGTCTTTGTGGCCCTCCTCTGATCAAATCAATCAAATGATTGTCCTATGTATTTAACACTTCTCTTGCGTGTATTCTAGCCAATGGACATCCGTCCTGACTGCAAGCATCCTGAAGGGGATGCAGAGGAACAGCTGGCACCCAGCAGTGCTGACTGCAGAGTGCTAGTTGAGAAGCCACAATAAGGGCTAGAGGCCCTTGGCATGGCCTACCCAACCTTGCACCAAGCAGAAGTGGTTTGGGCTTTTCTCCTTGGTCTGCTCAGAGCTGCTGCTTCGGATTAAGACTCCTCTAAATTATGCCAGAAGCAATCAGTCATGGTAAAATATTCCAGAAGCCAAAGACTGCTTTTGTGTGGGAAATTTTTGCCACGTGCTTTATACTGTTGGCCAAGAGAGATGGTACAGGATCTTATAACACCTGGGAATTAGTCTGCTGATCAAATCTTTCACTGGTGGAATATAAAATACAGCTCCCCCAGCCTACTCCCCAGATGTGTTTTCTGCAATTTAGCTGTTGATAGCTTGCAAATATCTTAGTGCTATCCTGCTCATCACCTGCTTTTCTTCAAATGACTTCATAAAGACCTAAGGGGAGCTGACATGACAAATCATAGTGCAGAACAGATTATTACTAGCAAGAAAGCATCCTTCAAAATGCTGAAGTTTTGTGTTCAAGAAAGAGAAGGGAGGACAAGGCTCACAAATCTTCAGGAACCCTTTGAAGGAATCCCTAGGCAAATGAACAAAGAGATTTGGGTGATATAGTCCTGTGGGAATTCACAAAGGCATTTGAAAAGCGCTTCACCCAAGCACTTACCGGAAAGTCTCACAGTAAACAACTCTCCTAGGTTTCTCTCATGGGTAAATAATTGTTTAAAAGATGGGAAAGAATGGAGAGGACAAAGGGGCCATTTTCACAGCAGAGTCCCACTGAGGTCTGTGCTACAGCCGATACTGATTAGTATCTTCGTAAGTGTTACCAAAAAGTGGCATGAATAATAAGATGACAGATTTGGAGATGATGCCAACTTACTGGAGATAATAAAGACAAAGACTGGCAGCAAAAAGTGGCAAAGTTCCTTTTCATGTTGAATCCCTAAGTAATGAAGTGACAGATGAAGTGAGAGATGAAATTTGGTATGGGTAAAGTCCAGAGTAGTGGGGCATGAATTCTAGCATTACATGGATGATGATGAGCACAGAATTGAATATTGTCACATGGGAAAAAAGGTGCCGTTACAGCACTGTGCTTTGAAAGCATCACCTCAGTGATTAGTATTTGTTAAAAGAAAGCAGTCTTACTGTTAGGAGCTGCTAGTATTTGACACTTTGGACATCCATGCTTTGCCCGCATTTTGAATACTTGGTTCGGTTCCAGCCCTTCAGACACAGCAGGACTGGAAAAGGCTTGGAAAATGAGGCTGAGTGTGACTTTGTATGACAAATCACAAAATAGCGTAGAATTCTTGAAAAAAGAGATGAGGGCACAGGATAGTGGGTGTGAAACAATGACTACTGGCACTGAGATGAAGAACAGGTACGATGGTTTGTTGTTTCTTTCAAGATGAGTAAAGGAACATCAGATAAAGCTATCAAGTAGGGACTGAAAACAGACCAAAAGAGTTGCTGCTTCATGGCACATGTAACAAACACGAGAAACTCCTTTCTGCAGGGTGTTGTAGATGCTGAAAATTCTCAAATGCTTAACAGGTGACTGCTCAGGGAGAAAAGAAATATCAGAGGCTGTTACATGCAAACCCACTATCTCTGGCTAGAAAATCCCTGCGCTGCAAATTGCTGGAGGATGGGAAGTATTCAGGGGAGTATTATTGCATGGGCTGGGTCTGTCCTTCTTTTCCCTGGCATCTGCTGTTTGTGACTGCGAGAGACAAGTCATTGGATCTGCCTTTGGTCTGCTGCAGTGCTGTTGCTGCTACGTTCACGCTTTTTCTTACAGATGTTTGGCCATTGTGGCTCTTATTAGTTTTAATAGATTGTTGTCAGTTGTCAAAGGAAGTTGTCCAGTTACCATCCAAGAGCTCCAGGATAATGAGATCTGTCTACTTCAAGATTGTGACAGCATAACCTACAAGTTAAATAATATAATAGTGTTGAAAAAGACTCAGTCCCCTTTAAAAGAGTGGTAAGAAGTAAAAAAAAAAAAAGCACCTAAACAGTCATATATCAGACTGGCATGTAAAATGTCCAGCTGAGGAGTGTTATTAATGAAGTGGTGAACTTTAAGCCCATGCATAACATGCCTCCAGTAGGAAGGTTCTTATTTCCAATGCCTGGGGTAATCTAGCAAAATCCAAGCTGTATCTTTAATGAAAAAGGTAAGCTATCAATCAGCCCAGGAGATGACACAAGCATTTCATACAAAAACAAAACGCTCAACGGCCCCCTCCAAAACCAAGGCCACTGCAGTGCTCCAAGGCTGCCGTCCTCGTCAGGCAGGCAGATCTGCAGGTCTGTGTGCCTGCTGAAGGCAGTGCTGCACCCAGTGGGCGGCAGGTATTTTTAGCAACTGGTTTAAATTGTTCTGATATTGGATCTGCACCGTGCAGGGGTAACATCTTTAAAATGCGATTCTATGGTAGGTGGCAACAATCAAGCTGAATTACTGACATTGTAAGGAAATGAAAAGTCAAACTGCTGACCATGTGTATTTCATGGTATTTAATTAAAAGTAGATAACATAGTGTGAATGAACCACAAATCAGATAAAAATGGCAGTATATTCTCATATTTAACACATATTTGACTTGTGGTTGCTTGACAATTTACCAGAACAGGTCTATGACGGTCTCCAAATATAAAATCAGGAGTGTAATTAAAAGTACTGCATAGAAGAAGCAATATTCAGTTCAACCCTGAACTACGTTAATCACAGCTGCAGCTGTATCACTTCCACTCCCTTTAACAAGGGCCTCATTTAATATATATATTTTTTTAATAAAAGAGGAAAAAAAATGACCAGGCTTTTGCTAAAACAAAGTATCAGGTTAAAAATTCCACAGCGTACTGTGTGGGTCTGCCTGGGAGGAGAGCAGCAGCCACAGAGTGCATGCATCGCGGGGCAGCTGTGCCCACTGTGAGCTCTGGGCTCAGTTGTGCCCTGGCCACGCTGTGCCCCAGCAGTGAGGGTCCTCACCCGTGTTGGCACTGACCTTCAGGAATTCCTGAGCTGCTGCCTTCCCTGCCATGTGGAGCCACTCTCCTTGTTCCCATGTAAAAGAGCACACGTAGAATGGAGTCTCTGCCCCAGCTGGGCATTTCTGCTGTTTGAGGGGTATTCAGCTCAACCCTTCTCCTGTAGTAACCTGTAAATGTCCTACACCTACTTGTGGCTGCTAGATGCTGGGAACACCCTGCAGTAAGCATGGAAACACAGGTCAGGCTTTCTTAGTTCTGAATGCATCCCAAGTCAAATTTGCAAGGATGCGCAGCAATACCATAGGTGTTCCCATGTCCTGCAGGGAGGAAGATGTTGCAGGCTGACTTTTTCCACCTGTCTCATTGCCATCTTGTATTCATTGGAGTATCCAAATGTGTCCCAGCTTGGCCTCTGGGAGGAAGGGAAACCTCTGCAGTCAGTGCCCTGGTTCCTAGGAATCCTTGGGACCCACCTGGTGAAAACCAGGCAAATTGAATCCATCCACATCCAGTTTGGAAAATAGGATGTTTTACTGCTCCTTGCAACTAGACAGTTGACTTTTGCATTTTATTTTAATTTCTCATAGTTTGAGTGGGGCTACCTATGGAACCACATTTAAGCCAGGGTACACACAACCTCCTATATCACTGGTGGAATCCAGGAAGGGGTTTCCATGTTGCAGTTCCTGCTTTTCCCTCTCTTTGGTGGGTTACAGCTGGTCAGGAGAAAGTGGGAGTTATGTTTTGTTAGCAGAACCTTATTGTCCAAATCAGTGTTATTATTTTTTACAGAGGGAAACATTAGTTGACATGTAGTTGTAGTAATACCCGCTAGTCTCTGCAGACATTATTAATTCATTTGAAAAAAGCTGTTGTCTCCTCCAGTTTCACATGGAGTTTCAGAATTTCAAAGACTCTTCTGGTGAGATTTTATTGCACTGTATACAGTATAATTCAGTATTTCCAGTCCCTCTATTGCAAAACTATTTGTAACATCATTTATTTAGTTGGGAATTGGGCAATTTCTTATCTCTTTTAAAAATCAGACCTTTTAGCTTATTCTTGACTTCACTGTCTTGTAGCCCGAGCGAGTATAATGCAACGCAATGGACTTGCAGGTAATCAATAAAAGCTTTGGAGGTCAGAGATGGCATTTGACAGACTTACACTTGTGATTAAGTATTCTGCTGAAGGAAACACTGGGGAGTTTTTTTAAAGGTAAACTTGGAGTTGCCTCAATGACCCCAAATTTAGTGTTTTATGCTGCCACGTAGAGGACTTGGCTCTTGAGTCCACTTTTGGGTCATCAGAACCAGCACTGGTTCCACAGCCAGTGCCAACAGCCTGCTCCCTCTGTGAGCCATGGGAGGCTCCTTTTGGCTTCAGTGGGATTAATATCTCAACATGTTTTACCAGTGTTGCCAAGCTACTTGGGCTAGAATCATAGCCTGGCTTGCTTGGAAGGGTCACCAAGTATCATCAAGTTCCAACCCCCTGCTGCATGCAGGGCCACCAACCTCCAGATCTAATACTAGACCAGGTTGCCTAGAGCCCCATCCAACCTTGCCTTGAACACCTCCAGGATGGGGCATCCACAGCCTCTCTGGGCAGCCTGTGCCAGCACCTCAACACCCGCTCTGTGAAGAACTTCCCCCTGGCATCCAATCTAAATCTTCCCTCCTTGAGCTTAAAACCATTCCCTCTTGTCGTATCACTGCCAACCTGAGTAAAAAGTTGATTCCCTTCCTCTTCATAATCCTCTTTTAAATACTAGAAGGCTACAATGAGGTCTCCTTGCAGCCTTCTCTTTGCCAGGCTGCACAAGCCCAGCTCCCTCAGCCTGTCTTCATAGGAGAGATACTCCAGCCCTCTGATCATCTCTATGGCCCTTCTCTGGACCCTCTCCAAGAGCTCCACATCTCTCTTGTGATGAGAGCTCCAGACCTGGACGCAGTACTCCAGATGGGACCTCACGAGGGCAGAGTAGAGATGGACAGTCACCTCCCTGTCCCTGCTGGCCCCCCCTCTTCTGATGGAGCCCAGGATACCATTGGCATTCCAAGCCATGAGAGCACACTGCTGGCTCACGTTCAGTTTTTCATCCATCAGGACCCACAGGTCGTTCTCCGCAGGGCTACTCCCAAGGAGTTCTTCTCCCTGTCTGTATATATGCAAAACCTAGCGCTTTGCTACACTGAACCTCATTAGGTTCACATAGACCCATCTTTTGAGTTTGTTGAGGTCCCTCTGGATGGCATCTATTCCTAACATGTCAGCCACACCACTCAGCTTGCTGTCATGTGCAAACTTACTGAGGGTGCACTCAAGCCCGTCATTGCTGTCACTGATGAAGATGTTGAAGACCCCCAGGATGAATCCCTGGGGTACCCCAGTCATCACCGGCCTCCACCTGGACATAGTGCCATTGAACACAATGCTCTGTCTGTGGCCTTACGATCAGTTCCTTATCCACTGAATAGTCCACCCCTCAAATCCATATCTCTACAATTTGAAGATAAGGATGTGGTGGGGCACCATGTCAAAGGCCTTGCACAAATCCAGGTAAATGACATTGGTTGCCTTTCCTTTGTCCACCAGTGCCGTTGCTCCATCATAGAAGGCCACCAGATTGGTCAGGCATGACCTTCCCTTGGTGAAGCCATGCTGGCTGTCTTGGTTCACCTTCTCGTCCCTCATGTGCCTTTATTATGTCTTCTCGGAGGATCTGTTCCATGATCTTCCCAGGCACAGAGGTGAGGCTCACCAGCCTGGAGTTCCCTAAAGGCCAAGAGACAGGATAACCTGGGTTTCCCTATCTACTTAGTGGAGAAAAAATCTGAAATACTTTCTCTTAGGATTATGCCTTTTTTGATATATAACTAGGTGCAGGTAGGATTGGGTTAGTGGATTGTAAGGGGCTGCTCTGATCTAGTTGTATACACATGATGGGAAGTATTGCCTTTAGAATAGAAGGGTGTTCAAAATATTCCCACCAAGCACCAGAATTTAGAGCAATTAGAGAAGCAGAAGTTCTGGTTCTGTCTCTCTGCAAGCAGGCTGGTTAATGCACTGCAGATCTTGTGCTAGCAGGGGATTTGCTGAAAAGTGATATGGCTGCTCTGGAACGAGGCATGGATGCAGCTGGGGGCCCTCCTGTCATTGCAGAGGCACAACATGGTCACATCACATCTGAGTGTCCTTGTGTGCAGTGGTGGCAGTGCTACTGCAGTGCATGCTACTGTCTGATGGGAATGAGAGAAGTGCTCTTGTATGCTGATCTCTCAGCTGAGAGGCTGTAAGTTCCATGTATTTGAGTTTTAATTCTGTGAATGAGTAGAGCAACCAGGAGAACACAGGGACTTACTTGACAATACTAGATCAGTATCCAAGTATCTGACAAGGTAATGGGCACCATGAAGAGTAACTACCATCTTGTTATCACCGTTCTCTGGCTGTGGACTCCTCATGGCTAGGGATGATGATGGTTTGTCCATGAGGATTTTGTCATGTGATCCAAATTCCCACACTGAAATTCCTTTTCAAAGCAACCAGACCTCTGTGATGTCCTTCACCATGACGGGTACAAAGGCACAGAGAGAAGAGGTAGGAATGTGAAGATTGTCTCCAGACCACGTGGAAGTAAATGCCTGGGGCAGAACGAGGTTACTTAAGCTGGAAGACTTATCAGGACATGGAAAAAAATCACAGTAATGGAGGAAGGTAACGCTGTAGTGCCAGTAAGAAACAGCAAGAGGAGATGACCTGCAAAACTTTCCTGTTCTGTAAATTAACTCCATGAGTTATCTGAAGTCAGTTGTAAGCACTTTTGGGAAGTGATATTTGGGTGACAACAGAATGAGTATATTTGTGGCGTAGCATCCCACTATGCCACTGAGCAGCTTGTCTCAATGGAAGTAAAATGTGAGAGAAGTGCATCATTTTGTACTGCAAACATTTCAAAAGGACACGAGCCATCAGAGTCGTAAAACTTCTCTCTCCAGATGTTCTCCCCAGAGTCATTAAAATAGGTGGCCTTACTATTTACTTTTTGATCTTCAGTATGCTACCATTCCCGAAACCATTAATGAAACAATTAAATATGTGCACTGATGAGTCTTCGTTCTGGGGCAGCGGGAGTGGAGGGCATAACGACGCTTCATATGGTTTGCCACTCCATTTCCCTCCAGCAAAGCTAGCGGGTTACCTGCCATTCCTTATTTGTGACTTGCATGCAGCAGAGGGCTTCAAAGCTCTCAAGGAAATGTATTTCAAGTGTTCTTCCTGTTACAGAGCATGCAGGCAACGCAGTCATCCAACCATGTCAGAGAAATCCATAAAAATGAAGACAGGCTGGTGTAAATCAAAAAGTGAGGGTTGAATCCAGAGAGTTTCACAACTGCACCAGGTGTCACATCTGATAGAACGCAATACATAATGAGTATATATTGTAGCAGTTAAAAGAGCATGACAAACAGCCTCCTGAGCACAACAGAGGCTTCATTTAGACTATTTCCTTTCTGAGGCAGGACGGTTACTCTGTAATGTCTCCAGCTTTTTGTTGCACTGGTGAACCTCCTTTGTCTCACTTTGCCCACTGAGCAAAGATAGTCGAGCATGTTCTGCTCATGTTCTCTCATGTATAGTATACAAGATCCATAAGAATTCAGTTATGTGAGAACTTGGCTCTAGTGTTTGTTGGGAAGGATTTACTTTGCTTTCACTGGGATAATTATGACCACTTCTAAGCACAGATATGAGCTCTCGATCTTTGCTCTGCTTTCAGAGACGCAGGCTGCAGGTTCCTTGCGAGCTGAGGACAGTTGCAACGTAGTTCAAAGTCTGGACACTTAGAAAAGGGTGTGGGTGATGACTCCATTTTGTAAACTGTAATTTAACACTTTTTCTTTTCTTCATTGCTCATGGTTGCTCTGAAAGTTTTACATGTAGCTGTTTCTGAATTACAGGGCAGTGCAAGTGTATTTTGCAGCACACTTTGCAAATCCCACACGGATTTCCCTAGCAAGAGTTGTGGTGAGAGCTCAGAGCATCTTCCTGCTGCACAGATAAACACCCCACCTCAAAAAATGGGCACATGTGCGAAGCTTCTGGCCCTTCGTGATAGATACCAGCCTGTCAATGGGCACAGTGAGAAACAAGACACGAGGAAGGAACACTTTCTAGCAGGCCTGGCACTCCTCAGGGAGGTGGGAATTAACTGGCACACAGGCATGTCAATTAGTTTATGGAAGGAGCCTTTTTCTGAATTGCAGAACTGTGTCTGAACTGTGGCTCTGGGAAGAGAGCAGGCTCTTTCCTGCAGGGCATCCTCTCCACTATCTCTGCTCCCTCCAAGCCATGGTAGTGTTTATCTTCCAAGAGAAACTACATCCTTCAGGATTTCAACCCCAGTATCTGTGACTGCTTTCTGGCAGCTTCTTGCTTCCCCAGATCAGTCAGAATATGACATTCTCTGTTTTTCCTGACAGTGCAAACAGGTTGAAATGATAGATGAAAGGGGAGTGGGACAGAGCTGTGAGTTAGTCCATTAGCCTTTCACTGCTGGAGTCCAGAACTCAGGTTCTTCCTTTGAGCAGATGTGAAAATGGGCTTAATCATTTCTTTCTGAATCCTTAGTGGATATTTGGCAATACCCCTGAACAAATTGCAAGAGCAAAGCCCAAGGCTTGAACATGAAATCTATCGCTGAATGGAGCTGAGGTAGAAAGCAGAGAGGCGTGGAGAAGCATACACACCTCTGTCTAGGTATTTCTAATAAGCTCACTTTTGCTATGCACTAAATGCACCCACTAATTAAGGAATAATAATAAAAAAAGTCGTTTGAGGAGCTTGGCTTGTTTTTCTGTGGGAGATGCATTAGGCAATTGGGAAGCACACGTAGTCCTATTATTCAAGTTAATTTACACTCCCTCCTGGTCTACCAAAAGAATTTATGAACCCGAGTAAGCCGTAAGTCCCTTAAGAAAGTAAATAAGCTGTAACTCAGTCTTATTCCAGAGACCCACTACCTAAGGGTTTGGGGGGTTGAATTCTTTGTTTGTTTGTTTTTTCCCTCACTTTTTTTTTTTTTTTTTTTTTTTTTTTTTAACAAAAGGTGAAGAGATGATTCAACATGTAGTGCTGCGTCTCTTTTCTCAGGGGCAAACAATTCACATTAGTGGAATTAAACCATTAGAAGAGACTTCAAATGCACAGTGAACCTCGGCAAATAAAGCCCAGCAGACTTCAGCAAAGACTTGCCATTGCATGGATCTGGAGGCTTGCTGGAGGCGGTGGGCTGTGCACTCTGCAAGGGGCTCCCCCTGCCCAGGCCTGACAGACTCAGAGCATCAGAGAGATTAAGCTAGTGTAACTAAAACTATTCTTATGTCAGGCCCTATTTTAATCTCCTCCAAACAAACTGAAGGATACTCGTTAGTTCACGCAATTTATCGTCTTCTTCTGAATGTGTGAGGCACTTAAAGAAAGAAAGTTTTTCGCACTGTACACCAGACGACCTTGATGTGATAGACTGCAGGGTTTTGTGACACTGCACACTCAGTGCTATTCAACACTTTGCCTGAAAGGGAGGAAGGAATGGATTTATTGACTTGTGACTTTGACTCAGGCCTGTGTATCAGGACTGTTATTATGTGGAATGATTAGGCTGCAGTGTCAGGGACAAGTTAAACTAGAACAACAAAGGACCTCCTTAACCTTTACCTGGACACAAGGCCATTCATAATGACTCGTACAGTTTGGAAAACTAAGTATATCCTGCAGCACTCAATACTTCTGCAGCTACAGCAAATGAGCAGAAATGGAAAAGATGGATTGCTGAAGGAGATGAAATGTAATTCAATTCTGCATAGTCCTGTTTAGAATATCGAGTTCAGGTTTTCTATCAAAAAGTGGCAAAGGCATCATCATTTTCGTCAGAGCTAAGCAGAAATTTTAGAACTGGATACGATGGATACCACTTGGGGAAGTTCGGTTTTTCAGATGGTACAGCAAACAATGTTGTCCCCAGAGGAACTCTCCTCATTTGAAGTGTGCACGAAACCACTACTAATGCTAATAATAGTCAGGTGCCCATCATGGAGAGAATGTCCCTAAAAGGCAAGGTCACTGACACAAAGCCACATAGAACCAGAGCAAAGGCTCTGATGATATCACTGTGCTAGGAGCAGCGGATCTTGTGTAGTTAGTGCTGCATGGAATTCATGATGCAGCAGTCCAGGTGTGGGTTTGTAGGAGGTTGAAGTGAATGAATCAGTGTGCTCAGGTGATTGATTTGAGGAGACCAGGTCCAGGTTCCTCTCTTAGCAGGGCTCATCTCTGAGTGGCCCTGGCCCCTGCTGTTGTCCTGTGTCTTAGCAAGGTTGTTGCTGGTGTCCCAGTGTGGGAGCCCAGGCAGTGTGGAGGAAACAAGTGGCCTTCTGCCAGGAAGCTGTGGTTCAGGTCATTGTAAAATGTTTACAGGAAGAAATAAAAATAAGCAGTACATAATAGGAGAGGTGAAGAAGTGATAGAAAGAAAAGCATCTTAATGGGGGTATATAGAAGTAGGCTGCATGGGAGAGGGAGGCCAGTTCCTGATGAGATGCATTTGCTCTCTAGTACTGTGTGGCCTTCTCAAACTCAGTACTCTGAAGCGTCCCCAAGGTGCAAAGCTGGGCCAGATCACAACTAGCATCTTCTCTATGTTCCTGTCTAGCTGTTCCAGGAGGGTATAGGATAAAGAGAGTGCTCTTCAGCCTTGATGTAGATGATGAGTAGGAGTTTGTGTTTTGAGCTAAACATACATGCTAGATTTGAAAACTGCTACATCTGACTTTTTTTTTTTTTTTAAGTGTCCAGTGAAGTGTACTATTTCCATTTGGGTGTAAAAGTGGTTGCTGGCTTACACGTTTATTGTGGAATTTTTCCTTAGCTTGGTGCTCTAAAAGGCAATCACCTGTTCTCCCTGTATTCTCTTCTCTCTGGTATCCCTCTGAGCAGGCAGAAGATTTATGCCTCCCAACACCTCTGGTTAGCCCAGTTCTGTTGAAGCCATCCTTGCCAGGGTCCTGCTCAGCCCACCCTGTTGTCTCTTTAGAAGGTCTCTGAAGTTTTCATCTTCTTCCAACAGTGTCCTGGTTAGACTGTGTTTTACAGGAATAAATACTGGATCTGTTTTTGCTGTTCATTTGTGAACCATGCAATAACCATGGAGAACTTGGTTACTCTTGCCTGGGCTGGGCACATGGCCACAGAAGATGTGGCAATCCTGTTGTGACTCTATTTCACTTTAGATACTTTTCTTTTGAATGAATTCAGTTCAACAGTATGCTAGCGTGTCTTCTTAATAACTTTGTTTCATTTCATGGGTGTGAGTTAATCACAGCAATTGCATTTCCCCTGTGCTATTAAAAAATACTGCTCATTTTTGTGATGACAGCATAGAGAACCAGACATGGGTAGGAACGTTGGATGCATGCTAGAAATAAAATTAGTGACATGAAGTGAAACAATGTCTGGATGAACTGGATTGATATTAGAAGTACACAAACCAGAACAGCTGGCATTTATTTGGAATTTCCCAATGCTTCCCTGAATTCCTCGGGTCCACAGAACAAGAAGCTTCTAAGTAGTCTTCCTCTTTAGACTGTGCAAAGTCATACTTGTACCTGACATCCGTCTATAGTTATTCTCATAGACCTTTTCCTTGATTCTTGCATTCACTTTTGCTACATATTTTGCTGCTTCTTTTTATCACTTCTGAATTACTTTGTTGAACGTATTGCCAATGCACATGGTCTTTTCTGTTGATTTTGCACAGGTTCTCTAACATCAGGGTTAGTTAGTGTGCTTACCGCATAAGCCCTTATTAGCTGCTCAGTCCCTTGATTAGATTGTGAATGACAGTGAAGTTTTCTTTGTCATTTACATACTGCTTTCATTTTGTCATATCAATACTGCAACAAATTAATCAACTCGTGTTCAATTTTTATTCATTTCAATTAGAGGACAGCTCTCCGGGATTATTGCAGGAGATGGGAGGGAAAGGCACCCTTGTATGACTCCCAGCTCCTGGACTAGTGCAGCATGCCTATGGTTAAAATCACCTAAAGCAAGCCTTCCTTCCCAGCTCTCTAGGTATGCGCTTTGGATGTGAGTGCCCATTTCTCTAAAAGGCAGGATTTGAAGGTTCTTTGCAGGGCACCAGAGGCCCCTATTGTATGATGGGCTTTCAGTAGCAGTATCCTTGTTCTTGCAAGACACCAACAACTTGCCCTTTGTTCAATACAGGGCAAAGGAGGTTTTATCTGGAACAATTACTGTCTCCTAAAATTACAGGCATTTGAAAAGAGGGTTACAACCTAACAGCGTGCACAAGAGCCAGCGCCACACTTCAAAGAGAATGAGAGAGGTGCAACATATCCAAAATAATGCTCTGAAAGAAAAAACTCTGGAAGAAAACTACCAAGTGCTTCTTGCAGATAATGCACGGAGTGGGTTGTTTCTCTCAGGACCATGCAACTTTTATGGGAAGAAAATGTTAAATGTTTGCAACGGGTTTTGATTTTTTTTTTTTTTTTTTTTTGTAATTGTGGGTGGGTAAACGTGCCTTAACATTTTCAGGTGAATAATATTTATTACTGAAAGCTCTTCAACTGTGATGATATCAGGAGGTTTCCAGCACTGTGAGCACTGTAGAGAGAGTAGCCAACAGAGAGAGGAGTTCCTTTGCAGTTCGGATGCTCTTAGGATCAGACATTCACTTCTAAAAATGAGCAGTCTCTGCAGGCGCCAGAAGATCAGCAACCTCCAAACAATTTCAGACAAATCATCATTTTGTGTCAGAAGAGGCTAGAGGGGATGTTCAGACCAGCATATTAAATATGAAGCAGATAAGACATCCAACACTTGACAGTATTTGGCAGATTCCTTTCTCCTTTTCATTTCTAGTTAAACATTTCATGTTTCTGACTTTGACTCAAAGTCCACTGGATGTACTTTTTGTTTAAAAGAGATTAGGAGAATAAGATAACGGAGTGATGGAGAGAAAAGATGTAGTAAAAAGAACAGAGGGAAGCTGAAGGGAGTGGGTAAAGTCAAAAACATGAGGAGCTGCTCGGAAAACAGATCAGGTGGTTGGGTTCTGGTCGAGCCATGACTGCATATTGGACTCACTGCACAGTACCTCTACAGAGCTTATTTTATCTCAGAGCATCTCATCTTCCTGACAGTTGGCACAGGACAGAGATGGGAGGTCCTTGAGAAAAGTCATTGTGCATATCCCTCCACCCTGAGGCAACATCTGTATCTCTAGCAAGAGAAACTCCACATGGTTTTGCTAGTCTGTTCCAGAGCTTGACTGTTCTTGCTGTTGAAAAGATTTTTCATAATCTGTGACTCAAATCATCTTTGCTGACAGGTTTTTCTTGTACTTTCGGACACGGACATGGAAAACACATTTTTCCATTTGTCTTTGCTGCCACCTTATACACACTGGGAGGCTGTTATCATGTTGCCCTTCTGTCTCCTCTTCAGAGCAAGCAGCCCCACTGTGTTCCATCTTCCCTCACAAGTTGTGGTTTTAAGACCTCTGATTGTTCTCCTTCTTTTCCTCTGAACTCTCTCCAATTGGGCCATGGCTTTCGCAAAGTGTGGTGCCTGCAGGAGAACACAATGCCTGAGGTGAAGCCTCCCTGGCACTCAGCAAAATGCTCATTTCTTTACGAATCTTGCAGACTCTACTTCTGCTTAAATATCTCAGTATGGCTTTTACCTTTTTCTCAGCTGCATATTATTGTCATTGTACATTGAGCCTGTGATCCACAGCCCCCAGTCCTCTGATTTCCTTTCTGTTTCCTGCCAGTTGTTTCCTCTTCACTGCTTGTGCGAGTTAATGCATGGCGTAGATGGAGCAAACACCTATTCCGTCTCCCTGTGCCCCCAAATCCACTTAATGCCAATCTTACACTTTCCCTACTTGAGTCCACATGTTGAGGGACTGTTGAATATCAAGTGGAAGAGTCCTTTACTAAAATATCAAGGATACAATAACATAGCAGGTACACAGGTAGTAGTATGCTAGCTTGGATTTAGATAGTAAAACACTGGATAGTAGAACATCAAAAGCACTTAAGCTACAGGAAAACAGACCCAAACTCATACTAATTTCTTTAGCAAATCTGGATGATTTCCTCAAGCTGATCTGTCTCTCACACTTGGTAGTTTTTTTTCTTTTCCAAAGTGAGGGATATTCACTGTTTCTTTGGGCTGCAGACTCTGTTCTGTGCAACATAAGGTCTATTCATGTTGTTAGTCTGTGACAGGATGATACAAATGATGGGGAGAAAAGAATGTTTCCTACATGAATTCATACCAAAACTGGCATCATAATTTCTAGGTCTCCAAGTGATTGAACCTTAGGTCCTTCCCCATAGTTTTATCAAAATAGATTATTTACCTCAAAGTCTTCTCTGCTGTTTATGGAATATTCTCAGAAACAAAGATACTTTAGCCTATACTGTACTATAAGTGGAGGGATATGCTTAGGGGGAATTTTTGTGTGTGCTCCCCAGCCAAAAAACATGAAGGTTCAGCTTTGACATGCCTGACTAAAGCAATAGCTCCTACCAAGGGAGTCAGCACATGAAAATGTTGATTTTTCTAGCAGAATAATGGAAATCTGGTACAGTACCTTCTAATTTTTCAAACAGCACAAAGTGCAATTCCAAATTAACCAGCACACCTTCACCTTAATTTTTCATTTTACTTAACCTCTCTGTGTCTGTTTCCCCATCTGTAAAACTGAGATAATACTTACCTACCTCACAGGGATATTATGAGGATTAATTAATTGATGTTTGTACAGTGCTTTGCATATGCAAAATGCTATATGTGCTAAGTATTATTATTTAGTTTAAATGCAACTGAACAGGTTTTGAACGCTGGGAGAGAGCTCTGTCACTGACACCAATCTATCAAAATGTGGCTAATGACACAGCCTGGGGATCCAGGTAGACGATTTTCCTAATCTGTGCCAAAATTAGCCAATATCAATGACCAAAAGTATTCTCTGCTGGAATTCACAGAATCACAGAATGGCCTGGGTTGGAAGGGACCTCAAGGATCATGAATCTCCAACCCCCCTGCTGGGCAGGGGCACCAACCTCCCCATTTACTAGACCAGGTTGCCCAGGGCCCCATCCAACCTGGCCTTGAACACCTCCAGGGACGGGGCATCCACAACGTCTCTGGGCAGCCCATTTCAGCACCTCACCACTCTCTTGGTAAAGAACTTCCCCCTAACATCCAACCTAAATCTTCTCTCTTTCAACTTAAAACCATTCTCCCTTGTCCTGCTGTTATCTACCCTTTCAAAGAGTTTACTCCCTTCCTGTTTATAGGCTCCCTTCAGCTACTGAAAGGCTGCAATGAGGTGACCCCGCATCCTTCTCTTCTCCAGGCTGAATAAGCCCAACTTCCTCAGCCTGTCCTCGTAGGGGAGGTGCCTCAGCCTCCTGATCATCTTTGTGGTCCTCCTCTGGACCCTATCCAACAGCTCTCTGTCTTTCTTGTACTGGGGACTCCATACCTGGACACAGTTGGAATTGCAGGGATTGCTGGAATTGCAGAGATTGACCGCTACAGTATCACTGCAGAAATCCCGATCCAGATACTACACAGCAGGATCAACCAGGTACAAATGATTAAACAACAACAACAAAAATCAAGCTAGGATGTAGATTAAGAGCATTTGTAGGGCTGAAGGAACCTAGTAGCACAAAAAATTAAAAAAAAAAGTAGGAAAATAGGAAAAAGTAAACCACTGTCTGCCTTAAGTTCATGAATAAATCTGAACAAAATACTAAGGAATGTCTCTCTGTTCAGAGTAGCATCCCACCCAGCTCTTGCAGACACAGCTGGTAACAAAACCTATCCTTTGCATGTATGGAAAAGATCTCCAGGCCAGTATTTGCTTTGGCTTGTTAATAAGTGTTGATAGCCCCAGCTGCAAATGAGATACAAAAGGCTGGTTAAGAACTGGTAGTACAAGATGCATGCACATGCACTGGAGGAAGAGGAACCTATCCCCAAAAATACAGGATACGCTCTGTAATTTTTCTTTTGGATGCAGATTTATTTCAGTTTTAGTAGTTCTTACTTGAATTCATCGGGTATAATCAATGAAAGATATAGGAAGGCCAGAACATAGCTAGGATTCTCTGTTTGTAGCTTGAATTATGTTGAGCTGTTTGGTCTATTGGTTCACTACCTCAAGCCTAGTGCAGTATTGTCATCCTTTGCTTTACAACACAGTCATTATATCCCTAAACCACATTGTGATACACTGTGGCTTCTGTTTACGACTCCCGAAACTCCCACTCCATATATCACCTGCCATAAAACCCATCAAACTGCTGCTAGTAAAATGGTGCACAGTGGTCTAAGTAGGAGCCAGGCAAATTGTGTGATACCCTACTGTGGTTAATGAGAGTGAAAATGTGGTTAGGATTTTATTCAGGCGATGTTCATTTGCAGGGCCATTGTAGTGTGGTGGCAAAGAAAAGAGTCTTTTGTTAACCTGAATGACAATATATTTTCTATTGTACCAAGTAGCTGAATGCAGAGTTTGCCGGGTTATACATCAATTGTAAATAAGTCAAACTGTGACCTTGAATGGCTACATTTTTATTGCTCAGGGGTCTTGAAAACTAATTAATACACTGGCATGTTATATTGAGCATATGAAACCTGTTACCAAAATTTAAACCACTGCAGAACAGTTCAGACCAGTTGTTGACAACTCCAAAAATACAAAAAGCTATCCTGATGTGTGTCACGAAGATGCCCATCATTTTCTGTTAGAGGGTTGTTTGAGTGGATACACCATGCAGCTGTAGGGGAAGGAGAAATTCTGGCAGAGGCGCATTCTATGCTGCAGATCCTGAGAAGCAGTACCTGAGTGGTGGAGGCTGCTCCAACCCATCTGCACTTCTAGCACAAGGCCAAGGTCACGTTCAGCTGTGTCCCAGTGCTGATCTGAGATGGGATCTCTGTACAGACCTTTTCCTTACCTCTCTTCCTCTTCCACCCTAGTGATGGAGCGAGAAAGCCTTGATGAAGGGAGACAACACTGCACTGGCTCACACCCAAGGTGGGAGTGGGGATGCTGAGGCAGCTCATGCCATGTGACTTAGATGTGGCTGGTGGGGCCTGCATGGGGACCTGGGACTCCAGGAGCAGGCTCTGTGCCTCCCAGGGCAAGCAGGTACCAGAAGAATTTGGCAGTCCAAAGGGAGATCCTAAAATTGCCTAAGAGGCAATTTTAAAGGCATAAAGAAACAACAACATTACTGAGGTCAATGGAACTATTCTCACACCTTTAAAAGCAAGCATGTGATGAAAAAGAAAAGCAAGCATGTGATGAAAAAAACCCTACCTTGTTAAATCATGGGTGGCATAAAACTTGTAAAAGCAATTGTCAGCTGTTTAGTTTCCATGGTCCTCATTGTGTTTCTCCTTATAGATGTCTCATTCATTAAAGTGCAATGTAGTTTTTTTGTTTGTAGGGTTTTTGTTTGCTATTTTTAATTACAAAACCACATCTTCAGTGATACATAGCTTGAAGTCAAGGGAGTTGAGTTTTACTTCAGATTGAAATTTTACATACATTTTGCCTTAAGTTAAAAGTTGATTTCCCCTCTCCAGTCAACAAAGTAAATTAAGGAAGGCATGTACAACAAAAACAAAATTTTGTAGCTGCGCTGTGTGTTTTTTTTTACTGTTTCTGCTGTTGTACAAAAATTACATTAAATTAAAAAGGTCTATTTATAAAACCAAAATGCAACCATAATAAAATTGTCAGTCTCAGCGGAATGACTACATTGTACTGGGCTTTCGAAGAAAATCAGGCTGGCTCCTTCAGAGGAAATCTGATTTCAATTTAAGGGTCTTATTGAGGAAAACAGCACCACAAAAGGGGAAATTAAACCATAAAAAGTGCATTAGGATAATGTTAAAGATCTAGCTTTCTACCACAAAACCAAAGCAGCCCAAAGTTGAGCTTGGAGCTCCATTCCTGGCATGTCCTGCAGAGCCCAAGTCTTGCAGGTGCTGCTGGAGGCACCTGAGTTTTACCAGCCCACCCTTCTGACTGGAAGAAGCTCTCAGTGCTTGTTGCCCCAGGCACCTCAGGGGAACCCATAGAGCTCCAAAGAGGAAGCTGCATTTTTTCTGACTCATGCACCACCAGAAGAACAGCTGCTGAATGCCCTGCCTTCTCTTACATTGCTTTCAAGGGCGCCGGAGACATGTTCTGAAGGATAAGCAATGAGACTTCCTAGCCATAGGGTCTGGACTGAAGGCTCTATCCAGAAGTTTCTTAAAATAGAAACAGTGTGACAACATTACACTAAAGTGCATCTTGATTTGATAGTTTTAGGGCATACAGATCATTGTAAATACATAAAAAGTTGAACACACAGGTACAGTTGCTTTGGAGTGCAAGATGATGGTAAGACTTCACAGAGAGCTCCATAAATGCTCTCAGGCTCTGTGTGATGTGGAAGCTCTGATGCTCTGGGCCTTTCCTACCTTGCTGTTGTCAAGGTGGGATGTCTGTAGCACCCCCAACACAGCCTGTGCCTATCTGCTCCCTGGGCACATGTTTCCGGCAGCTGAGGGACAGTTGATCTGTCCCACCCAGTTCCAATTTATTTAGTTATTCAGAAGATGGAGGTACAGCCTGGAGTCACTATGGGAGTCAGGCTGAAGGACACTTAGCAGAGTGAGAACCAGAGAGCTTGGTAGAATGTTTGTGCATCTAGCAATTGGAGAAAGTTTTGAGGAAAGCAGAAACATAAGCACAAATAAATAAAACATAAGCATAACCCCCTAAACTGAAGGATATTCATACATTTACAATAACCAAAATCCCAGGTTAGGCAGATGAAAGAGATTTCAGTGTGCTACAAGCCATAGCAATAATAGCCTTGGGACACTGGCTGGTCTATTCTATTATGTAAAAGTCTTGTAGCCTTGTAATGGTTCCACAGTTTAAGAAGTACTATGTACTATCTTTAAATATTTCTTTAAATTAAGACTTTCTGCTTCTAACTGAAATCTCCCCTGAATATGATGGTATAATAGGGTGCCCCGTTCCATCTGTGTAAATAACAGAGAGAGATTTTCTTTTGTTGAAATACCTGCGTTAACGCAGCAATAACTTGAGACTTCAAAGGTCTAACTTCAAAAGATTTCTTGCATTCTGCTTGATGGGACAGCATCTTATGCACACATGCTTTTTCACTGCTAAATGCCTTAATAATGAGCTTGGGTTCAGATTTTGTGAATCAGAGCCAAGTACCTCTGTTTTATTATATTTGCTGGGAAATGAACTAGCTCTGGGTAATTAGGAAAGCAATTTTATTAGCTTCTATTTCATAAAGATTGTTTTTTAATCAGAGTCAGAACTTACTAGAAATGATTCTTTTATTTTTATTGTGCGGCCCTCTTGAATGGTGTAGGCCTCCATAGGTCTTAACCCATAGCAAAGTCTGTGCATTGAAGGCAGTGGTATCTATTATTGTATAACAATGTTATAAAATAACCCTAGTAGGCTAGTCCCATAAATAACACAGCAGAAGCTGGTAATTACTGTAGTGTGTTTTACTGCATGATGCCACCCTAGGGCTAAATTATAACTGGCCATGCATTAGTGCGCCATAAAGAAGACAAGACACAAGGAGCCCGCTTTTGTCTGCATCGCGAGGTATACCATAGAGAAGTGAGGAGGGACCACTGCGAGACCAGCAGGAGAGCAGGAGGACAAGATAGGAGCAGGGCACAGGGGTTCAGAGGCAATGTGAGGGTACAAATTCACACTTGATTTTTGTGTTCTGTAAGAAAGGTTTAAGCTAAATCAGTGATGGTTCTGGAAGGAGAGATGGTGTGAGGGAGAGACAAGAAGGCCACCATTCCTTTTCTGGAAGTGGCTTCATACAAGAGGGAAGTGCCACTATATACTCCAAAGGACAAATAGCTGAAGTTTCTGCTTCAGTGGTAAAAAAGGGAAGAAAAAGGGAAAGGGAAAGGGAAAGGGAAAGGGAAAGGGAAAGGGAAAGGGAAAGGGAAAGGGAAAGGGAAAGGGAAAGGGAAAGGGAAAGGGAAAGGGAAGAGAAAAGTAAAGGGAAAGGGAAAGTGAAAGGAAAAGGGAAAGGAAAAGGGAAAGGAAAAGGGAAAGGAAAAGGGAAAGGAAAAGGAAAGTAGGGGAGGGGAGGGGAGAGGAGTAGGAGAGAAGGAAAGGGGAGGGGAGGGGAGAGGCGAGGAGAGGAGAGGAAAAAGAGGAGAGGAGAGGCGAGGAGAGGCGAGGCGAGGAGAGGCGAGGAGAGGAGAGGCGAGGCGAGGCGAGGAGAGGAGAGGAGAGGAGAGGAGAGGAGAGGAGAGGAGAGGAGAGGAGAGGAGAGGAGAGGAGAGGAGAGGAGAGGAGAGGAGAGGAGAGGAGAGGAGAGGAGAGGAGAGGCGAGGCGAGGCGAGGCGAGGGGAGGGGAGGGGAGGGGAGGGAAGGGAAGGGAAGGGAAGGGAAGGGAAGGGAAGGGAAGGGAAGGGAAGGGAAGGGAAGGGAAGGGAAGGGAAGGGAAGGGAAGCGAAGGGAAGGGAAGCGAAGGGAAGGGAAGCGAAGAGAAGAAAAGAAAAGAAAAGAAAAAAGAAAAGAAAAGAAAAGAAAAGAAAAGAAAAGAAAAGAAAAGAAAAGAAAAGAAAAGAAAAGAAAAGAAAAGAAAAGAAAAGAAAAGAAAAGAAAAGAAAAGAAAAGAAAAGAAAAGAAAAGAAAAGAAAAGAAAAGAAAAGAAAAGAAAAAAAGAAAAGAAAAGAAAAGAAGAGAAAAGAAGAGAAAAGAAAAGAAAAGAAAAGAAAAGAAAAGAAAAGAAAAGAAAAGAAAAGAAAAGAAAAGAAAAGAAAAGAAAAGAAAAGAAAAGAAAAGAAAAGAAAAGAAAAGAAAAGAAAAGAAAAGAAAAGAAAAGAAAAGAAAAGAAAAGAAAAGAAAAGAAAAGAAAAGAAGGTTCATAATTATCATCATGGGAAAACCCTTATCAAAATCTTTTGGCTTTCTCTGAGAAAGAAGAAGATAGATATTTTTATTTAGCTGAATGAATTTTTTGCTTTCATTTTGAAACCTTTTTTTTTTTTTTTAATGTTGGCAAATATCTAAGCACAAAAGGTTAGTCTGAGATGAAATATCAAAATACTGCTTTTTGAACATGTGAAACAAAACATTTTGAATTTTCTAAATGTTTTAAATTTTTCTTTTTTTCAGTGAAAATTACTTAGCAGCTTTTACCTGAAATGGCAAATATTTTTATTTCCTTGAAAATTCATCTTCTTGGTGAATAAAAGAGCAATGTAACAATGACTTGAAGGCACATGAAGCTGCAAATATCTGTTCATCACAGGTTTAGGTGAGCCTTCCAGTGACTTTGGCTTGGAGCTCTGTTGTATTTGTTGAGCATAGGGAACTTGGCCAAGGTAGATGAGTTGGGATTCATTCAGACCCAGGTCTGTAACAAAGAGATGCTACTTCTGAAAACCTTCACCTGCGCTTGTGTTTATCTCAGACACAGTCTGGATTAAAGGCAATTTTGAGATAAGATTTTGGTTTGTTCTTGTGTCTGATTTTGTTTCTTACAAGAGTAAGTCCATGCCAGATTAGTGATAACGCACAGAGGAGAGGAACCAGTTCCAAAAAAAGCACGCAGTACCAAATTTGGAGCTTGACCCAAGGCTGCCCAAGATCAAGGGATTTGTTTCAGGCCAGATGAGTATAGGATCAAGGAGAAAGTTTATGTCCATTTTGAATTGCCCAAACAAAGCAAAAAGTTTTAGAACTAAAGAGGGAGAAACACATATTACACAGGAGAAAAGCATCTTATCAGGAGGAACATGGAGAGAGTGAAGTGACTAACGATGAGGTTTCTGAGAGATTGCCACAAACATTTTATAACGGGAGGACCCTGAAAGCCTGTCTTTCAGGGCTGTACAGTGATTTCTTTCTTCAAGTAGAGAAAGAATATAACCCAGAGTATATTTTCCAACTTATTTCATTTATACTCTACATAGCTTGTTTCATTTGGGCAAAATAATTTGAACAAAAAAAATCACTGCTATCTAGGTGTCAAAATCTGCATTTCAAGAGAGACTTAAGCGAAAGGCCTTAGATAGAGATGCCTCTTGTCCTCCTCACAGTTGATGGCCTCATATGGTGGTATGTGTGCTTCTGCATTGTGGGCATGCAGCGGGGGCAGCTACTAATGCCTTCCATGCCTGAAGCTTCAGTGCTTGGCTTTGCATCCCAAATACTAAGGAATTTTGGTTCATATATGCATGCATACATGCATACAAATATATATAGGCACACCCACACATGAAGAACAGCAATCAGTTTTATTCCTTTGCTTTGCAGTTGTCAGTAAATTTAGTACATGAATTCATGTGAATGAATATAATGAACATGTCTTATGATCTAAGTGAAAGGGAAAATATTTCCACAAGATGATGTGTTGCATGTAAAATTAAACAACTTGATTGCTCTTACATGCTCTTCTTTTGCGCAAGCAAAGAGAAATGCAGAAATATTACCACATTTCATCATGCAGGACAGGGGGGCCCAGGTGACACCCTGATCAGGTGTGCATGCATAATCATTCCGAAAATAATCACCCTTTTGAATAATTTCACTCCAAATCTTGCAGTTTCAACTTATTCTCTATGAGTGACTCATAAATCTTTACTGTGAATGTGAATCAAGTTTCAGAGCTGCAGGCTCAGGAGCTTGTTGGATTTATTCAACTTTTGCCTTTATTTATAGACATAAAAGTGTATTATTGGTTGTAACATCCAAACAAAGGAAAACAGATTGTAAGCATCCATTAATGTTTTCCCAAAAGGGAAATCTGGCATTTCTCCTGAGTCTTTCAGTCTCTCCCTAGTAATATTAAGATGATGTCATAAACTCATAATTACTTTGTGATGCTCTTATGCACCCTGTGCTGCTTATCTGGGGATGGTTATTTCCTTTCTAAACAGAGTAAAACTGAACAATACAAACAGGTGAAAGGAGGCAGATCAGCCTTTGGTGATTTAAGAATTGAGGGACCCCAACATTTTTATTTCACACTATGAGAATAATCTTCTCTGCCACGCACAAGGACACAGGTGTTTTATGTACTGTTGTTAAAAATGATTTTGTTAATATTCAGATAGGAGATGTAAACATTTTATAAACACTTCAAATTGACTGGAGCAAAGGGCTATTTGGGGAGCATTAATCTTCAGGTTGTGGAGTCTTCACTGCTGAATCAGACCATAGTCTGTCCAGGTTCCTTCCAAGAAAGTCTTTATTTGAATTACTGATGGACCTTAACCAACACCTTGAACGTGGTAGAGTCGGTTTCACATTTACTCTTTATTATTATAATAAGAATCTCAGATTGCCAAAATGTGCATGTGTGTTGAGGAGACAAAGGAAGGAGCCAATGCATGAACATGGGGAACTCAGTTCTTGTTGGTTGCAGGGCAGGGGCCAGGGGTGCACTTTTGGGATGTGGGGTTCTGGGTGTGTGTTCACTCTTTGTCTGAGGGTGGAACAGATTTTTTTTGGGGGGAAGCTGTTTGTCCTGTAGCAATTTTTACTTACAAAGGAGTCTGATGGAGTAACTTGAAATGAGTAATAGATCTGGCTTTCTTTCTCCTTCTCATGGAATAGCTCTGAGCAGATTGTGATTTCCTCAGATTTATTTGTTATTCAGAAATATCTAATACATTTTCAAAGGTGTTTTTTTTTTTTCCCCATTCCATTGATTAGTCTGCTGAGTATCTGGGTTCAGCCCAGCCAGTCTGGGCTGTATTGGGGTCAGAGCACAAGTCCTGCACCGAGGTGGACTGTGACTCCTGCCTGGGCTGGTAGCATGGGATGGGACCTTCTGGGCATCTGCCATGGGTTAGGCATTGGGCTTTGCAGTTCTGTGTTCCTACTACTTTCTGTCCTGCTCTGGAGGAAGGTGGCAGAGCTTCTTGTGCAGATGTGTAAGTCCCTCTCTCTGGGAATACACATGCTGGTTTCTGCATGCTTGTGTGCTCAGTGGATGTGCACAGCTAAAAGGAAACCTGTTTGAGAACTGGGGAGAATATGCAGAAGAAGAATATTGTTCCCAGTACTCACTCAAAGATAATTTGATGGAGAAGAGAAAAATCGCTCCCATCCTCAGAGAGGAGCATAAATATCTATTTCGAACAATTCTTTAAGGATCTAAGGTTTCTTATTACTCCCTGCTAACCATTTTAATTTCTGACCTCTTCTGCTTCACTAGCTGCAGACCCATTCAGCAACATTTTAGGATTCCAGTGCAGTGACTGATGTCTCAGCCCAAATTTCTATGAATTACTGCTATATGGAGCCACTGACGTGGCTGAATGTGGGACTGGCCTTTTTGTTTTCCCTGTGTAGCTTTCTGTACTTCTCCCTTCCCGGTGCTTCATTTAGGCTTGATGGACATAATTTTTGGCTCTACAGAGACGTTTGTAGTGCAGTCTTCCATGTCTTACATGAACAGAATCAGACTCAGACCTGTCAGGTTTGTTTCATTTCTGTCACAATTTCCGTATGTACTTTTGGATGATGTATGCCTTTTATTTGGGTTACACTGCTGTTCCTTGGTTAAATGAGAGTCACGACAGAGTGCTTAAAAGCAGTTGCTTTAAGCTGTCTGAGAACACCAGCCTGCCCTGTTTGTCGCCAGGCCTCTATCAGAGCCCTGCATTCATGGAGCAGCAGTTCTCCATGACCTGGGAGCTGGGCACTAAGTGTTGCTCAGATCAGAATAGCAGGACAAGCACGAGGGAATCCTTTTGTCACTACGGTGACATGCTTACTCTATAGCTGCCATTTTACTATTGGACGTCAAAATATTATCCACAGGTTCCAAGTTGGAATTTTTCTTCTCTGTGTTCATTTAAGATTTAGCCCGAAGTATTAATATAAAATTTAAAATTGTGTCCTCTTCACTGAAATCCAGTGTGGTTACAAGGTTCTAATAAATATTATGTCGTTCCATCACGCAATTAAAATTTTCCACCTCGTTTCACAATGCAAAACACTCGCATATTGTCAATCATTTTGAAACATGATTTTTTGACATCATGTAATTTCACTTCATTTTTTAGACAGACATCGCACCGGGAAATTATATAAGAAAGGATCCTATTATATCTTTATTTTTCCACCAAATTTCACCTTCAAACACAGACATTTGTGTACATTTCAGTAATTCCGGCGATAAACTCTCAAGGAGAAAGGAATGGCATCCACAAAGCCGGAGATCAGCATATGGAGTTTGCTGCTCTTCAGAGACCACAGCTCCAGCGCCAGCACCTGGTGAGGAACCGCTGCCATAGCCACGGGAAGTGCGCGAGTTCTGATGCAGGGAGCAAAAAGGTTGCTGCCTGGAACAGCGACCGCCTGGGAGGCAGGGAGGGAAACATATGCGTGCTTCTGAACTTTCCTGTGTTTAACAGTTAGCAGACACTAATGAATTGCCAAACAGCCCTGATTTAAAACGCGATAGTCAAAAGCGAGGCTACCTGCTGCTTGTCAGGTGGTCCACCTGCTCGAGAAACCAGAGTGCCCCTGCCCTGTGCCAAGAGCAAAGCTGCCGCTGCTCAAACCACTGCTCTGCTGTGTGTGTGCATGCGCCTCGCCGGGCTGCTTCGTACTACATGAGTTAGGAATCCAGCAGGCAAAAGAATATCCCAGGCTTATTACTGTGGCCTTTATTAAGCAACAGAATTTGATCTTAGTGGCGTGCAAATCTGGGAAATTCAGCCCACAGAGTGGTTTGGAATTCGAGACTGTGAGCAGACAAAGTAAGAGAAGAGCAAAACAGGCATGGGAAAAGCCCAGATAAAACCTCTGTCTGTAGCTGGGTTGGATGTTAGGTATCCTCTCCTGATCTATCAGCTCCAGGGAAATTTGTACCTCTTTTGAAAAACTCTCACTGTCTCCCAGAGCTTTGGGCTGTGAATGGCAGCACACTGTGAGACAGTTCTGGATCTCTGTGCTGCTTCTGGATGGAGGTGCAGTGATGGGGATGTTGCTGCCTGGCACACTGACCCCAGCCTGTTCAGCCATAGAGCTGCTGGACAAGCAGCTGCTGTCTTGCCACATAAACCCACTGTGAGTGGCTGTCAGCTAGCAGACAGGGTGCCAGCAGAATCTGGATATGGTGCTGCCTGGGGAATGTGATGCTGCAGCACTGCTCTGCTCCTTCTTGTTCAGGGCAGGCATATGGAAGACCCACATGTGCAGGGACAAACCAGCAGAGCTTGTGCTGAGCACCTTGGCAGTGGGAGGCTGCTGGGGGTGGGGAGGAGGAAGTGAACTTCATGGGCAGCTGAGGATGAGCAGCAGGAAAACCTTGTGTTTCAACCCCAGCTGCAGCTGGTGGCATGGAAGGGTGGGGGGACAGCCCTCTGTTTTCCCATGTTTCTCAGCACGGCTTTGTCCCTCATGGGTTTAACAAGGGATGTCCTTACCTGACACTGAGACTGGGCCAAGTGCTGAGCTCCTTGTAGGCACTGTGGGGCTGGGGTTCTGGTGCCAGCTCTGCAGTGCACGAACTGTGCTGCTCATTGGGATCCTCCTTCAGTGCAGCACTGTGATGAGGTGAGAGATCTTCTGTGTATCGAGCATAGATGTGAGCGCACATAAATATAGATGAGACTATTCAAATGCAACATGAATAAATTTGGCCTAATCCACACAGAGTTTTATCAATATTTTTTTTTTGTTTATTCTCTCATGCCAGCTGCTTTCTTTATATATTTCCATTTTGTACATTTTTTCAGAGCGATTGGATCATGTTGCACACACTTCTCTTGAAATATTAAGTGTTTGCAATCCCCATTCATAGGCACCAGCTCTGCTATTATGATCCATCATTTCAAAATCCACAAATCTGCAAAAAGAGAGCTCAGCTAGCCTCCGAATAGCGGGGAGCATTAGGCTGAAGGAATCTCATTCGTCTTGTCAATAATCAATGGATTAAAACCACCCAATAGTTTGTTTCATTGGCACATCCTCGCCACATAGTTTTAAGGGAAACGAGAAAGCAGGAAAACCTGAGGCTGACTTACACCCAAAGGGAGTGGTGATGGGTGATGTAGAAACGTGCATCTTTATTTTGCTGCATGGAGGATTTCCACGATGGGTCGGACACAGGAGTGGGGACATTTTGCCTGGCTCCCTGTGGCCATACCTCAGGCAGGGGCAGCCCTGGAAAGCTGCAGCTCTTCGCTGCTGTTGGCCAGGGGTAGCACTGAGGCTGGTGCTGGCAGATTGCCTTACCCAGTTATTTTTTTTCTCCCATAGATGTGCTATAAAAAATAATGTAGTTAAACTGCAGCCTGAGCTTTTTTTAATGTAGCTTCCAATTCCAAGGCTGAATTTCAGGTGTAATTTTTTTTTTTTTCTGTCACTGGGATGAAAAAGCAAAAAAGTGTATAAGCACAGATTGTTCTTTCCCCACTCTTTTAAAGCATCTTTAAGATTCTGGTAATCTCCTGAACTCTATATTGGCAATTCATGGCGCGGCAACTCCTTGTGAAATGCGCTCGTTCATTTTCACTGATTGAATTTACTGATTGTTAATGTGTGCAAAAGGGATACGTACTTTTGAAGTAATCTTCTGCTAAAGGATTTATAGGAAACTCTATTGAAATGTCGTAGCGTTTTCTCTGTTGTTATGACGGCATTATTGAGTAAATAGTTTAATTTTAAAGCCTTTGTTAAAAACAATCCATAATGACCACCACATAAATCGTTTACTTTTTAAAACATTTCTATATTTAGTTCCCTCCACAGAGACCGGAGTTGAAAATAGCCTGATACCTAGGACATGAATTCTGTTAAATATTAAAGAGATCTCATCAATGATTTTATTAGTCTCAGCACTCAGTGAAGGCCATGCTGACATCTGAAGCCTAATGATTTTTTTTATATATTTAAAGCCTTGTACTGCACCTTTAAATACTGAACAATATTGAAAAATATAGAAGTACTTTTTTGTATATTAGCTTTAGGCAGAACTGTTGTATGATTTCCACCCCTTTCATGACATTGTAATGATGTTACCACATACAACTTTATCTTGCATGAAAAGGTGAAGTCATGAGTGATTTCTCCAATTTAAAAGCACTCAACCCTCACAGTGCTAGAAATGAATATTTTGCATATATTCATGCAACAATGATTCAATTTAAGATTTCTATTTTCAAACATTGCTTGAAACCTTCAGTATGTTGGTAGTAAAATTGCCAAAATGTGTAATAAGATTTATTATAGATGAGTAGCATTTTGTTTAGTATTTCACGTTAACGCGCTTTTAGGGTTACCCTGGTTTAGCAGAAAAATTCATCTTTCTCTTCTAATCAGAGCTAACACTTTATTGTATGATTAAGACGCACTTACTGTGCCACCGTGCATCACCGCAGAAGCAGAGCACTCTGGCTGGTAGAGCTGCACCTGAGCCATGCGTGGTGCATGACTCCTGCCTCTGACCCCGCTGCTGGTAGCTTCTCCTTGCTGCCCTGTTGTCCCTTGGGTTCTTCGTTCTGCTCCTGAAGGGCCATCCTTAGCTTCTGGAGTGGGCTGGGGTTTTGCCTGGGGCTGGCTCTGCCCTTGAACCACCGCCATGTTTTTTGCCTTGGTGGCAATCCCTGCCTTGGGAGCTGCTGGTCTGGCAACCAACACGTGGGACAAGGCAGTAGCTGACTTTGCTGTGAGACAGATTTGGATGGCTTCTTGCTGCTGTGGGACAGCTCATGCTGATCCTGGGTTTGCCCTCCTACTGCAGCTGCAGCAGCTCCTTGGGCTGCGTTGGTCAGCTGGGCGCAAGGGAGAGCACAGACCCATCCAAAGCTGTGTATCATTCAGTGCTGCCTCTGGGCTTCAATGGCCAGTGCTAGCAAATGGGATTCCCAGCTCCGTGTGGCAGCCACACACTTATGTTGGTGTGAAGAACCCAGGGGTGAATATGCTCAGCTAAATGCAGCAGTGCCATTATTTTCCTCTATTTATTAGAGGAAAACATGTGTCTGTGTGGATTTCTGTTTCCATACTGTTCACCAAGCCCAGCCGTGTCACTCAGCAAATTTTGGGGTGGGGTATTAACAGCTGTACCATGGGAGGGCCTTAAAGGCTATTGAAGGTATTGATTTAGAGACCCTGCACACAGGGGGTGTTGGGGTGCTGGGACTTTGTGAACCCCATGTAAGTCAATGATAGATAAAATGGCTGAGCAGCTGCTTAATCTAAAGCACTCTGCATTTTGTTCCTGCTCCCTCACTGCTTTTCTCATGGCCAGGGCAAGTCACATCCCCTGTCTGAAGCCTGAACTTGCATTGTATATGGAGCTGCATATGTGAGTGTGATACTTTCTTGGCTTGGGTGATTAAGGAGTGGTATGATCAGGCCTGAAGAATTCCTGCCACTTTGATCCACTGTCCAAAGTCCAAATGCCGGTCCTTTTTTGCCTGCATTAATGCCGTCTTGTCCCTGCATCCAGCAGGCTTGTGCATGGGGAGAATGCTGTTAGAGAGAAGGCAAGAGGGGCATGCGGTGCTGGGCTGCTGCACTGTGTGGTGGAGATGTTTACATCTCTGCAAGTTGTAACTCAGCATGGCAGAGCTGGCATCCCCCTCTTCATGTTCATGTTCAGTTCGCAAACAGAAAGAGATGATACACTATTAGGGAAGCTTTCTCTTTGAGTGGGGAGCGGGAGATGGCAGTGAGAGTGGCTTTCATAGATGAAAATAATTGTACACTTTTTGTATTATTATTTTTGGCAAAGAGATAGCGTTTCAGCTTTCCAGCGTATTACATCATTACATTGTATAATGCATCATAATGATAGAGTGAATGGGACCGAAGAAACGCCAGCTTCTGTTGCAAGTTTAAAGACAGACACATTTTCAGCTGGGAAAGCTGCTGTTCAGCTAAGTGTTTTCCTAGATGAAACAAAGCTGCAATCCCACTTGGCATTCACATTAATTGTGGACTTGCCAACAGGCTAGTTTCGCTGGTGTATAAATTAGTGGAGAATTATTCAACTCATCTCAATAACTAAGAGAGTATCCTCGTAAAGCTTGCTGAGCTATAAGACACTCCCCCTCCCCCTTATTTTACAGGGTATTTTGCACCCTATACTTAGAAAAATCACAGAATTTGCACACTGTTCCCTCCCCCCCCCCCCCCCCCCCCCAAAAAAAAAAAAGAAGAGAAAAAAAAAGGAAAGCCATACAAAGACAGACATCTGATATACTGATACCACAGCAGAGCAATATGGTGACTATCTGCACAAAACAGTGAGTTTATATTGGCCAGAATCTGTCCAAATTAAGAGGGAATTTTCTGACTTGTTTGAATTTTGAGTTTGGGTGGTGATGTTTTCTTTTTGTTTTTTGAATTCAGCTGTAAGTGCAAAGTGTGAGTGGCTGTGAAACATTCCCTGCTGCCAGCAGCCTGGGCAGTGCAAACTTCCCCGCACTGTCCTGCCAACAGGCCCTCCTAGCCTAAAGGGGATCACCTTTGTGGTGACAGCATAATTTGATCTCTGTGCCATCTAATCCTTGTTTTCTGTGTCTACGCTGCCAGCAAGGGTGCCAATTAGTGCCAATTGTGATGGTGGCTTTTGTGATGCAGACACCTGCCCACTAGGAATTGGACTGGTACCACCAACACACATATGCCACTAAACAGCTGTCAGATGGTAATGACTTCTTGGAGCTGAAGAAAAAGGGCAGAATTTCATTCTGAGGCAATTTTCTGACAAAACTTTACCATTTTACAACTATATTTTTTCCTCTTCTTTTCTTCTGGTATCTGATTTCCAGACTTATACTGATTAAAAAAACGTGAATTTTAAGTATATCTCTTCATGCCAAAAGACATGTGGCCCGTATGGGCAAACAGTGTTGAAAAATGGTATTAAAGGTATTATTATTGTGAATCAGATTTTAAACTTTTTAGCTGAAGTTCATTCCTTATCTGTGTTATTTATCCTAGCGACTGACAAAGTGCTGTTTTCTTTCACTACTCTTCTGAGATGTGGCCCCTGCTTTCTTGTCTAAATTAAAAGAATGAGTTAAATGTAAACACCAAACAATCTCAGCAGTTCTTTTCGCTTTCTCTGATGACAGATGACGTGCTTTGCTGCAGTGTGCTCGTGCCATCACAGATACAACAGTTCAGGATCCCTTCCATGATTTCATTAAATTTCTGATTGCTGGTCAAAGCAACAATCCCTTCTGCGATGCTGAGATGGGAAGAAGGCAAGCCTGCTTTCAGTAATTCCACGTGCTTGTGTAAATAGATTTACTTGGACACATGCCCCTTAACTATACCTTTTTTGTAGTCTTGGTGCCAGTGTAGGGGTTTGGAACTGCATGATCTATATGGTCCCTTGTAAGTCGAGCCTTTCCATCATTCTATACTACTGTGACGCAGGGAGCTCACAGCAGCTCAGAGGACCTCTTTGGGCAAGGTGGTCATTGCATGGCATCGTGGCTAGCGTGGCGGCTCCAGCATCAAGGTACGGAGCTCTGCTCAGTGCTGGGAAGCTTGGGGAGCACAGGGAGCGTCTCACAGGAGGCACTTGATGCTGGATGTGAAGGGGCTCTCATGCTGCAGGGAGATTCCTGTATCTTCTCCAAGCCACGTGAATCACTGCTGAGAGCTCCAGCTGCCCCGCAGAGCAGCCAGAGGCCAGCCACTGCAATTAGTGGGATCTCTCAGTGCTCAGCCAACACGTACTGCTGGTTCAGCCTTTGCTCTGGCAGGTGCTGCACCTTTATTAGTGCAATTGCTTATTGGCATCTACCAGTAAATAGGGCTCCCACCAGATGTAAAAGGAAGTGATCCTGTGTAAACACAGCCAGGGGTGTTGTGCAACAATAAGAAACAGCCCAGTGCTTTAAGGGAGACCAGCTGCCACTGCTACTGATCTTTAGTAAACACAGTTGTATTTGGAGAAAGACACCGCTGTCGTATAAGTATACGTATGTATAAAAGTTTGTAGGATTTTGAAGTGCCACTACAGCAAGTACCTCAGAGTCCAGCTGTAACTGGCTATGAGAGTCTGCAGGTCGACTTGCAGCAGTTTCTAGACTTGTTTGTGGAAAACTCTCCCTTTCTGCCTGCAGAGCTGTGGTGCACATGGAATATTTGCATCCTGTGGCCAGAGCCTGTCCTAAATTGAGTTGTGACAAGAATGGCAGCCAGCTCCCATGGGGAGGTGGCAACAAATGTACAGAGGTGATCAGTGTCTTTTTTTGGCTGCTGTCTTCTGACCATATTTGTTTCCCACATTCTTCAAACGTAAGGGTTTTTCAGAACATGTTCCCTGTACCGTGGTTTGTGCATTGCTCCAGAGCTTCTCAGTGAGGACAACAGCGGGCCCCGGGGTTTTGACAGCTCAGGCCCTGCTCTGGCACTTCAGCTGAGGGTCATGTTTGCAAAGCCCTCAAGTTCCAGGGGTTCCTTTCATGACTTTAATGGCCAGATTTTAAAAGAACTCATCAGTTTTGTTTAACACCCAAGTCACGTTGTTCTTGCATATGAAAATAGTGTCTACTGGATTGTACCACCATTTTTTTTTGGCAGGTGAGTAATCCCATGGCTGAGCGAGCAGTGAGCACAAAGTCCAGCCCATTGTTCTAGGCTCTGCCCTCAAGTGCAACTCGCTGGACTCGCTCAGGAATTCACTGAACTCAACAGATCCTGTTACCTGGACTGAGGAAGGAATACAGTCTGCTACTAGCAGGTATTTTTTGTAGTGTTTTACATGATGCAAACGTGTTCTAAACAGTGCATAACATCTGTATCTCCTGATGAACATGTAACGCGGTTTTTAATCTACACTAATCTTCAAAACATATGTAATATTAAAGGAAAATGTGGTAATTCTTTAAACGCCCTATCATTGTGAATTCATAGCATATTCATTGTAATAGCATTGATCAAAATGAATTCATTTGGTATTCATATAGATGTCACATGTACTTCCATAGGTGTTTCATTGTAAATTAGCATTTCTCAGAGGACACTTAAAATAAAGTGTTACTGAAAGTTCTCATTACACATATTGCTGAGATTAGTACATTAAGGATCATGTACTTACATAGTACTAATGCATTTCTGCCACTTAAAATGCTGCATTACCCATTTCTGATATCCAGCAAATATCTGAAGCAATTTTGAGAATTACTGACATCCTGAAGGAAGTGGTACTTTTGTGATTAAATTGGTCTTGTGTATTTCACATCGATTTAAGAGAAAAGCCTGCGTCCAATATATTTAAATGATTTTTTGATTTAAATGACTTTAGCATTAGATGAAGTGAAAAAAATGAAATGAAAAAAGAAAAAAGTGAAAGCCACAACTAGTTAGGAAAACAAACCCAAATGTTATACATGCTTTTGGGTCTCCAAACCTGTCTCACAAAGACAGACAAGCTGGCTCTTTGGTGTACTGCACTACATGCTTCCTGATGTGCTTGCCTTCAGGTGCTTACTTTCTGTGAGAAAGACAAAGTTTTGTGGTCTCAGCCAGATGCATTTCCAATGTCTTGAATCATCCGTTACAGCTTATTTCTGAAAAGATTAAGTGTAAGGAAGAGTACAGAGAACTCTATAAATACCTAACAAAAGGCGTGTTAACATAACTAATAAAAAGAGAACATTGTTTGAGTAATGAGATGCTCTAAACCTGTTGGCAACACTGTAGATGTCCTCTCTTCTGAAAGGAATCAATGTCATTATTTTAAGGTGTTTTTTTTTTTTTTTTTTTGGTATTTGTGAACAAGTGTTGAGGTTTAACTGAGATCAACCCCAGCTGAGTCTGAGAAGAATATAAGGGAATGGCAACAGTTTGGTATTTGGATGCGGGAGATGCCCAGGAACCTTCATGTAGCCTTATCACTGTCTTGACCTCTCCAGTGCCACTCTCCCTACCTCGCAGCCAGTTCCTGGCTTTTGCCAATCTTGAGCTGTGCAGTGTGCTGAGCCGTGATTCACCCAAGGATGTCAGACCTGCAGGGACATGGCCACTCAGGGGCAGCTCCCAGGCAGCTCACTCTTATCTGGCTATTTCTGAAGTATTTGCTGGCTTGTAGTGTTTGCTGCATTGGTTTGGGAGCGCACGGTATGGCACACCGCAGTGTAGAGTATGCAATCCAGAAATCCATTTCAGGTTAGGGCCATAATTAGCTAATATAAGATAATAAATAGCTTCTGGAATCACACAGAAAATATGGTAGTGGTATAAAGCCTGTTTTTGTAACCCCGCCCCTCCCCTTTTCTGCCTCCTCTTCCTCCTCTTTAGCATAACAAGGGCCCTAATAGGCTTCATGTATAAGTGCCTATTTTTATTAAAGACAAGTGTAATCTTTTGTAGTCCAAATGTCCCTATCATAAATGCTAACCGAGGAAAATATTAGGACTCATTTATTTATGAACCCGTTAATAATGAGGTGCAGTTATGAAAAAAGCTTTCTCAGCACAAAGCCTACTGAACAAACAATGCACGCTGGGGAAAAAGAGCTAGTTAGCCTTCCTGACTTAGATAAAGCTATGGAGAAATGACAAGTGCCAGTAATTAGCAAAGCCTCTTCAACAAGATAACCCTATACATCTTTGTCTATTTCAATCACCAAAGACTCCGATTCAGTGTAAAATTAAAGCTGGGATGCCATCAATTTCTGTTAACCTCTTTATATTGTTCTGTGTTCATGCATATGTGATAGATAGTTTTTGTCATTTTATTAAATGGTGACATCTCAGTATGCATGTGACTAAGACTGTTTTCTCCTTAGCAAAGTATTTTTAATCATCTCTCCATTGCCTTTATTAACTCAGTGCTGAGTCCTAATTGCTTTACCCCGCCGTATCGGCAGCTGTTGCGCGGGTGCAAACATTGGTGCTGGTGCCTTTCACAAGCCGTGTCTGTGGTTCCGAAGGTTGTGCTCTTTGTTGTGTTTGTGTGGGCTCATACAGCAGCTCTGCGTACATCTGCCAACTGCCTGCAGAGTGTCCTCCTTTGTTTTTACTGGAATGAGGCAAGATGTGGTGGTTGCAGAGATCAGGGATCACACGCAGATTCGGGTTGTTGGGAGCATGGCCTTCCCTCTCCACATGTGCCCCTCTCCCAGATGGGCAGTTGGCGTTCAGTGCAGTGGTACAACTGCTATTCACCTGCTCAGGGCACGAGCCAAAGCCCTGAGTTCAGCTGAGGAATGCCCATTGACTTCATGGCTTTTTGTCAATCCGGACTGCTTGCTTCCACCTTACGTGGCAACCCTTGCTTTTGTACTTGAAGGCCTACAGCACCTGTGAGCATGTGCTCCCTGCATTTCTTTCAGCTAAGCCAGAAAACATGCTCATCTGAAGCTCTGTAGGAAAAAAAAGTCACAAATCACCCGTTTCCTTGATGTCAGGGCTGGTTCACAGGGAGTACTCGTGGCCTGAGAAGTTGTGTGTGGCTTTGGGTATCATAAGAAAAGTTCCCTGGCTCTGTTCTCTTGCTCTATAACATCTTGTTACTGGTTTCAAGTCCTCTGGGCTCTGAGTTCTGAGGTTATTAATCTTCATCTGTGCTCTTTTTAAACTTTACTACTAGCACTTATTTGCCTTAGATATGCTTTTGTTCATTCTTCCCAACAGCAATAACCTCTCATATTGGCCAAATTAGGAAATAATTGCAAATAATAGATAATATTTTTCCAGCAGTACAATAAAAGATTATATATGTGCTTTGTGAGAGGGATGGCACGGAATGTAAATACCAAAATAAGGACAAATAGGCAGAGAAGTACAGTGTGCTGGTTGGCTGTTGGTCTGCACTTCTGCTTGGCCGAGATGCCCCTATGACAGAGCTGCAGAGGCATCACTCAGAGCTTTGCAGGAGCCATGCTGCATGTCGGGTTGTGCCAGCGCCTGTAGGACTGCAGCTCTTCATGACAGCCTGAATGGGGTCTTGTCATCTTCTATGGTGGAAGCAGAGGTGTATGAATCAAGTTGCAAGTTCTTTGCCTTTTTTAAACAGAAATGTCTGATCACCTTGCATTTGTTTATGGGCCGTTGTAACCCTGTTCAGTCAGTGGGAAGGAACTTTGCACATTCTACGAACTTCACCCCACCTTTCCTGCGTATAACATAGAAACTCAGTTTTGGATTTTTATCCACTGCTGTGAAACTCCTGGTGGTTGAGGAACCAACACTGTCTGTCTGACCTGGATCACAAGTAACGAGTTGCCAGTGGCTGGCAATCCTGCACAGACATTTGCAAGCCAAAAAAAACCGTCCAATTCAGTTTCATGTTACTACTACTACTTTTCAGTAATGAATGTCTCTGTCGTACTTTGAGATATGTGGGTGCGATAAGACAAGTCCTGCTCTCAGGTGTCTGGTTGCTCTGATACACAGGCATTTTCAGGATCAAAGCTTCTGTGACTTTTATTCACAACAAATAATTCAATCAGCTCTTGGGAAGAAAATATGGAGAACATTCATTTAGTGCTGCCATCTCGGTTGGGATGCAAGGAAATCTGTTGACTGTAGGAGAGAGCAAAGCTCTCTCAGTGCTCTCATCACACTAACGCTTACCTCCCTTCCTTCCAGTCAGAGTTCTCTGTGTGCTGCTTCCCATTGTTTTTTATTGTTCACATGAATCAGGAAATAATATTTTTCCTCTCTAATTTAGGAGGAATTGTCATTGCCCACCTCCTGCTGAGGGAAAAAAGTGCCAGAGCCCATCTCCTGTGAGCTCCTTCTCACTTCAAATGCAGTCTGCAATGGCTCCTTTGGAAATGTAACAGGCTATTATAGAAATATGTATTTACACAGTATTTTAAGATGCACATTATCCACCTGATAGACCATAACAGCTCGCCATTACAGCCTATTGAATAAAACCTCTTTGCACCATTTTTTTTTTTTTTCAAAGCAGATACTTCTTATATGATAAATCATGACTCTATTGTGTAAGAGTGCACTTTGGTGGTGTAGGATCATTGGTGGACATAATTTATCTTTATCCTGCTGTGACAGGGACTTCTTGCTCTGACCTTGCCCTGTAGAACAAATTATTCTGACCAGAGAGATGCAAATAAAAAATGACAAAAATGCTTCTTGAACAGAAAAGGAAAAGTTATAATGTTCCTTTAATGGAGCATTTTTGACTGTGGAATAGCTCACATTGCTGGATGCAGATGAGTGAGTAACATGGCTCAGGTGAAAATAACTTTCAGCTACTTAGGGAGTGCTCCCAGGCTGTCCTAGGGCCTGCCAGTCCAGGGACTCTCCTGTCCCCTGCAGAGTCATTTTCCTTCTCCTTTAGCTGGTGCCAATATTAAAAGGGACCGTTCAATTCTGTAAACATCCCTGTTCACCATTTCTGCCCAAACTTTCTCTACGTGTTCTATTCACTCTGGCTAATTCAGGCTTCCACAGGTTCTCTCAGCTGGTAATTCACATTAGAGACTGCGCTGCCCTAGGTGCCATCCCTCTTTTTATTCAAGAATGCTCATTTTGAATAGATAATAATAAAAAATTAACAAGTCTCCTTTATTGCGCTTGGAGGTAGGCATAAGGTATCCTTCTGTCATCTCCTGTGAGCCCTGACTTAATAAGAAACAAAAGACAACGGAGAAGGCCACAAGACCCTGGCTTCAAAATGAAGCTTGCAGCGAAAGACAAGGTGTCCCTATTATCAAACAATATAAATAAGCTGCAAATAGGCAAGATTCCCAACCTGTTATAAGATGAAATAGAGCCTGGCCCCTGTTGTGAAACACTTTTACATTGCAAGATGTTCATGAATGCATGGAAAATATGGTGACTTCAAGCTTTTTCCTTCCCTATTTCAGGATGTCAAAGCTGATTTTTTTTGAAGAAACTGTAATACTTAAGGTTGACTCCTGAGAAGAGACTTGCATTTCTGGAACACAAAAAGTCTTCTAGCCAGCTAAACAGCATTGCCTCCTTCCTTCCCACCATTCAAATTGTGTATACACAACAGAAATATCAAACAGGCATGCCAATTGTGATCTGAAACAGCTTATTAATTTAAATCACCTCCAAAAATGGGCAGCATTTTAAAGGGAAATGAATAGCTGCCAAAAAAGACTTTCAGAGGCAGTGCCTAACACTAAACCTAGCAGAAGTTCTGTATTTCCACTCTTCACAAACCAAGCAGTTGGGAGTCAGTTCTTTGAACCAGGCATGGGACAACGTGCTGTGCATCCACACTGGAAAGCATATGGCTTGGGAAGAAACAGGAGCACCATCCAAAAACATGCTGGTCTGTAACCAATAGCTCTGTCGATAATCTAAGACCACTCCTCGCGTCGAGGAGCCCTGTCCAGTCCTAGATATGGCTGTCTCTGCAAAGGGCACCCCACCAGGATGGCTACTCTGTGCCTCCCAAGCCCAAAGGGGATGATTTGGTGAGAATGCTTCACTTCATGTGCACAAGGATGGCTGCAGCCATGCAACCAGTGGGGCTCTTGCAGCGTGAGCACTGACCCTCCCATTAGTGCCAGGCCTCCCATTCTGTCACAGCCTGGGTGTCTCTGTTCTTCCCCTATGTAGTCTTCTCGTTCACGCTCAGCCCTTGTGCCAGGGCTGTAGTTTCCACTCAAGCATCTCCTCCTTCACTCCTCACTCTCAACTTTTTGAGAGGAAAGACTTAAGCTGTCTGATGTTGTGGTTTACTGTGTTTCCTAGGTGTGTTTGGGAAAACCATCCACACTTTTAGAATAGTACATTTGGTTTAATTTTCATTATTTTTAGATGGTAAATTTTAGATCAGTACAGTATGTCTTAAACTACTGTATTAGAATGCTGCTTGACTCACTTCCAAATTGAAGACCTTTTAAAAAAATTGAAGCAGTCCAATAATTTTAAATCACTCTGCACTGTGCATTGCAATTTAAAATTATTGGAGTGCTTCAAATTTTTATAAGCCCTTGAATTTGGAAGTGATCAAGGTTCTGGGCATACTCAGTGTAGAGCAATTTAAAATTATAAGAGCTGTCAAATTTTTATATAAGCACTTCAGTTAGAGAAGGGATTTGGGTTCTGGGCATGTGCAAAGGGGAACAATTTAAATTATTATAGTGCTTCAATTTTTTCTAAGCACCTGATTTTGGAAGGGTTTGGGTTTGTGCAGCCTAAAATGACAACTTCCCTTTGAGAGTTTCTTCTTAAAAAGAATTTCAATCTTGCAAACTAAAGTATTCTTTAAAATGTGAATTCACTGATACTTTAAAAACTGATTTGCACAGAGCTTGGCGCCCAGGACATCTATTTTTTTTTTTTTTTTTTTTCACTCATTTTATCGTTTCACTCTCTAGGAGACAAATTGATGTTATAGAAATAGCTGTCACTTTTGAATTTCACATTTTTCCAACTGTTGCACTCATGGTGCAAAAAGAGCCAAAAATATAAAGAAAAATTCAATGGAGAGGAAATGTGGTTTTTTCCAAAGGTGGGTGTTGGGGTACTTAGTGAATGTGTAGGAGGTGCCCTGCACCCAGAGCTCCAGGCGGTGTGCGTGGGTTACAATGGGGCACCTCATCCAACACCAGTTGGGCATTCTTTTCCCCTGGAGCACTTCTTTCACTTCCCACCATGGAGGTGATAGATGAAAAATCAAGTTTTTGAATAAAAGTCAGCGATCAAATTGGATCGTGACAAAGATATGGCCCATGCCTTTCTGTCTGCTTGGGTGCGTTGTGCACATGGACTTAGCTGAAGGATGTGGGCACAGAGCAGGCAGGGCCCGCTGCTCCGTAAGGGATGTCAGGGTTGCCAGTTTGCCACGGGCTGGGCACGTATTGGGTCAGAGCTGAATGCGAAACACACAGAGACCTGGGCCCGTTCCTCAGGATCCTGGTTCTGACACAGAGCAGCTCATGGGCTCCCAGTCACCACTGACACACAGAAGTGCTGAGGTCACCTTCCCCAAAGTTCCCACCTTGCCCACTTGTGTCAGACGCCATGAAACCAAGTGCTGCTTTAGGCTGTGCTCGTGCCAATGCTGACAGCTTTTCCTCCTTTGTTACACCGTGCAAACCAAATAGGTGAGGCAAGCTGTCTGGGAGATGAGAGATGGTGAGGATTGGGTGCTGGGGGACCGGCGTCGTGGTGACATCGACTCTGCAGTCCTTTCTCTCTCTCTGGCTTCCCCTTTCCCTCCCTCTCTCTCCTCAATGGTCTGTGCCTCCCGTAATTTACATAATACTCTTCTGACACCTTTACTTTAGTCATCAATCACGGTACCTTCTCTCAGTCTATCTTTTGTCTGAGCATGTCTCTTCTTTATCAGGCCATGCACAAAAGATTAATTTCACAGTTTTTCTCCCTTCTTTCTTTCCTTGCAAGATACAAAGCTCATGAAATGACAGAAGCAAGATAATGAAAACAACAATGCAAGCAATTTTTTTTTTGTTCTTGCTGGTTGGATCTTGAGATACTTTTTTTAACCTCATTGTGTGCCATCTGTCTTAGAAAAGGTCTGCTCTGTATTTTTTAATACAATTCAGATACTGTTCTGAAGGCTACCTAGAAAAAAAATACATATTTTAAACAGGACATAGGTGCTAATTAAAAATAATAATAATAAAAAAATTGCCGAACAATTAAAGCAAGGGGTCCATTTCTAACGGTGGCATGGGCTACTGCACAGTGCCCATGCCCCAATTAATATTAATGATCTCTTGTGCTTAGCAAATTTATGGCATTTGATTGACTCATGCAACTACACTTCAAGCTGTCGTGTAAAGTGAAATATATGGGCATCGTGGCCTAATTTGCATATGCATATGTTCTTAATATTAATTAGTCTAATGGATCTCAGGACCTGGAGGTAATTTGAGTATTGGGAGGAGAGAAGCAAACAAACTAAACAAAGCACACTGACACTGCCCTGGTAGGGTTTGGTCCCGCCATTAAATAACTCTCTCAAGCACAGTCATTGGTGTGTTTCTCCTCCTTCTCCATGCCTCTCACAGGACTGTCTGAATTAAAGTCTTACCCCTACAGTTTGTTGTTTTGGCTCAAACCCTGACGTTCTAAAATCTGAAATTTTTAACATAGCACATAGATTGTACAGTTACATGCAACTGAGTTCGAGTGAGGGTGTAGGTCTGGGCCACAAGGTACAGCTCTGAGAGAGGACTGTTCCCACACATCCGTGCGATTCCCACGGATGTCTGTAGTAGCACTGAGGGTTTGTTGTGGGAGTCTGGCTCTCCCCCAGCCAGGTGTGATTCTTGCAGTGCTTGGTGGCAATGGCACAGGTTTCCAGAGGCCTTTGGCTCCTGGGTGTGGGTCTCCCACACTGCTTCAGCCCATTGCCAGCTTGCAAAACCTCAGTGAGTCTGCCTCAGTGGCTGATTGCCTCAGTGAGGCGCTGGCGCTGGCACTGCTGGCTCCAGAAAAGATCAGGTCTGCGTATGTTGTTCTACAGAAAGAAATGGCTTTCTGGCAGGAAAGCATCACTTATCCACTGAAAATATATAACAAAACCTGGAAAGCCTCTAGTCACTCATTTTAGCTGCTGAAATGCCTTTAGGCCAACGTTCCTGTTGTGAAAGGGGTTATGGACATGTCATATGGGGGTCATCAGTGAAAAATATACCCAACTTTTGTTATTCTTAAGACTAAATCAAAGACCTCTTCTTGCAATCCACTGAGGGACGATTTACTGGAGAGGAGAATGTGGTATCAATTATTTCTGTGGGCATCCTTTTTGTTATAAGAAGGAAAGAGGATTGCTTGAGAGTCAATAGCATGACTCCATCTCAGATTACTAAATAATGAAATGCTAAACTTGGCCTAGAGTGAGAACTATTGCCGTCTCAAAGGGGCCAGAGGCTTCAATTAAATCAGAGGACAGTGTTCAATGAATGAGAAAAGGATGCTTAAGGTACGATGACATATTACTGGATTTTACATTTAATTGAGGTGCTTTGTTCTTTTAATAAAAGCAGGAGAGCACTGGATCTCCATTATGGTCATCTGGTGGCATTGTTCACTGTGGACAGTTTATTATAATTTACTGGCTATGTTTAATCCCTCTATTTTTCATATAAATGAATTCTGTCTGCTTTATTTTATGAATTTTCTTTGCTTTAAAAAAAAGAAAAAAAAAAAGAAAGGAAGCATCTAATAGTTATTTACACACAAAAGAGATTTTCCCCTGCAATGCTCAACAGCAAATGAAGAAAGCAGCCCAGCGTGGTGCGAACGCAACGGGCATCGTAGCGCCGTGTGTGACCCTACATCACCAGCACAGGGTACAGGTGGGGGTGACAAGTGCCTGCCACAAAACAGGGAGCAGCGGGCCCAGCTTGCTGCCCCCAGAATGCTCTGTGGGGCTCAGTGCTGCTTGGCTTTCCCCTCCTCGGGCCATGGGGTGGGATCAGCTGTTCTGCTGAGGGCCCCAGGCAGCAGAGGTTTAGCTGGGAAATCGCAGGAGCATGGGTACACAATCACGTGTGCACATGTATGCATGTGTAGGTGCACTTACAGTTTTATGTATGTATGTGAACATGGCCACATGAATCTATTTGCAATGTAAATGTGTATTTTTTTTTAAATGGTGGTCAGGCAAATGCCTCCTTTTCTATTTCTTGCCCCAACGTATCATTGCTGTGATTGGTCACATCAATCATATCTCTTTATATACGTGTGTGTATATATAAATAGATAGATATAAATAAATATATGTGTGGTGAAATCATTGATGAGTTAACTGACATAAACTGATGCGTCACAGGAACACCACAGTCACTGTCAGCTTAGGAAAGCACAAGTTGAGAGACCAGATTACTTCAGATTCTTGTGCATATCTTTAGAGGGCAAATGGCCCTAGAATGTGCTGCAGGTCTGAGCCTCATCAGGCACCCAGTGGCTCAGCTCTGGGAGTGTGCCTTGCAGTCACCACCTATCAGCACATGGCAATCGCTCTACTTGCACCAGGGGAGCACTCGAGGGGATGGAGCTGGGGAGCGTGGCCATGGGGTGCTACCCCTCCCATGCATGCCCTGTGTATGTCAGAGTCACTTCTGCCCAGCGCTGAATGTGATGCTGCTGTATGCATACCTGTACATTACCAGATTATGAATACGGCACTGCCCGACAGCGAGACCTTCCTCTTGACAAAGTGCTATGCCTGCTCCCAGCTCTCCCCAGCCCGTTTTTGTTAATTTTGCACTGAGGGATCAACAAGCCTGGGATGCGTGCATGCATCCATCTCACTCCCTCTCAAAGGAAATTAGCGCCTTCATGTCACTGCAGGTGATGTGAGCAGGGGAGGAAGTACACAAACTGATTTATCTGGGGCTGTCAGCCCTTCTGAGGATGTTGACTACTAAAGGTGTCAGCTCCTCCTCAGTAGTTGGATGACTCCGAAGAAGAACCCGTTCCTCATTAAAAGAGCACCGAGCTGTGCTTGAAAGTGACTTTCCCTCTTGTTTGCCTCTCACAAACATCACAATAACAGATTCACTATTTAAAGTGCCATGATCTTCATGCCAGGCCCAGGCAGCTTTGTGAAATACACTTCTGCAGCACTTGGTAGCATCGGTACCATCCCTGCAAAATTCATCTGAGATATAAACTAGAGCTTATCATCACAGATCACAGTTACAGCAAATCAGGATGCTGCATAAGGTTTCATCCTTTATTCAGAGTATGTATCATAATAAATGTCGTCCTAGCAACACAGTTTGGTGAGAGTAAAACACAACATCCCGTGACACCTTGTCATCATGGATGCGATAGATGGTGTCTGGAAGGGCGCCACACATCCTGGGGACAGATTGGAGCCCCCTGCACACATTTGGAGAGCACTGTCCCCTGCACTGCCATGGGCAGGACATGGGGAGCATGGGTGCATTGGATACACTTGTGCACCAAACCCGCAGTGCTGGGACCAGGTGCACCATGGCTCCAACTGGGAGGCTGAAGAGAGAAGGGGAAGGAGCATGGGAAGATTGAGAAATAGTGGTGGAAAGTTATTACCTAAGTACAAGACTATATCTTCCTTCTTTTTAATAACTGCTTAGTGAAAAAGCATTACCAGTGTATTGGAAATGGAAAGAAAAGAAGGTATTAATTTAAAAATATATGTCTTCGGTATAGGATTTCACTGAAAGAGATGTTTCCTGAGTGGAGCCCAGTAGGATTCATATAACATTTTTCCAGCCCTTGGGGAATGTCATCTCCTTTTGATATCTCCATTTCCAGGAAGTGCTCCCCAGCAGGTACAGCACCACTGCACAGGGTTGTTTCAGACCCTGATGCACACTTGCTCTGTGGATGTGGCAGCCTATTTGCTCTGGCCCTAGAAGTGGCCTCTGTGATGTCATGTGCTCTCCCTTACCCCTGGGTACAGCAGCTCTTTCTTGTGTACTGCATGCCCAGGAGTGCCCCCAGGGTGCCCAGCCAGTGGTGTGGCTGCTGAAGATATAGTCTTTGCCATCCCTTGGCTACGCAAGCTATGAGTTTTCCTGATAGAGAGACTGCAAGGGAGCAGTGAGGCTCCAGCTGGCACTGGGGTACCTCTCCTCTGATAGGTGCCAGAAGAGGTCATGGATCACAAAATCCCCTGCATGGAGCAAAGATTTTCCAGGAGAAAGCACTTCTACCAAAATATCCAAAATTGTTTTGAACAAAAATTCCACTTAGTTTTTTCTTTGAGGTGGAAACATCTTAATCAGTGGGCTACCAGAAATGAAGAAACACCTTGCAAAGGCATGTGGAAGGTTGCATCCAATTTCTTAATGAGTCTGGAGCCACTTTCTGAGTGAACCTGACCTGGTAAGTAGTTCAGCAGTTCGAAGGTAACAGAGCCAGTAAGGCTTGAATGCTAGAGGACATAGGAGTAAATGTTCCCTTGCAAAATTTTGTTTTGTCCTGGGATTCATGGTGAAAACTGGCCATTAGCTGACCTCTTCTGAGAAGAAACATTTCTGCAATCTCCCCATTACAAGTGTGGTTTCCAATGTGGTCTTCAGTAGAAATAGTGACACCTCCAGACAGCTACCACTATTCCCAGAGGGAAAGATGGTTGCAACCTCATGGATGTAACTGTGAGTTGGGTTAGGACCTGCTTCTCCCTGCTTGATTTTAACAGCTGTGCAACTACAATAATCTCAACAAGATGGATTGTTAGTACAAGCAACAAGTCCTCAACTGATCCTTTTATCTTCAAAAGCACATTTTCCACTTTTTGGAAATACAAGCCTTTCTTTAGGAGAGGAGATAACATAGATACCCTATGGGTTCAGCCTTTACACAAAGCAAAGCGTCACATCAAGTGGAGGCCTGAAATGGTGAAGACTGGACCCCAGCCCTAACAGAGCCTTTCCATACTGTAGAGAGGTTTACATACTGCCTGCAGTTGCCAAAAACTAAGGCCATCCATGAGTCATTCTCAAAGCTTAAATCTGGATCCACACACAAAATATGTAGAAGTCTGGATCCGGGTCTGGTTTAGGGCTCAGTGCTGCATAAGTGACTGTTGTGGAGCAGTCCCATAAGACAAAACGATAAATCCCATTCTGTAAAGTGCATGTTGGTTTTGGTGCTACAGATGAAAAGACAGTTGAGGTCCTTGGGGATGGGGATTTGGAGGAAAAACTGAAGAAAAAGACACTCTGATTATTAATCAGAATGTTGAATACTTTTCAGTTTGCTTCTCCAGGACTGATTCCTCTGCACCATAGCTAAAAAAAACTCATGTCTACAGCAGTGCCCCCCACCCAAACCACCAGTGGAGCAGTGCCTGGTTGATCCCATTGTTTGCACCCTGAATGCTGAGCCTCCAGTTAATAGTTAGCAGTACCAAAATGAAATTGCACCACTGATTCTCTGGTGCACTGGCAGAGGTGGTGGCTGTGACGGCCAGGGCCCTCTCATCTTGGCAGGAGCGGGAGTGCTTGGTGCCATCCTGCAGCCATGCCGTGGGATGCTGTGCCATTCTCATCCCCGCACTGCGCAGGGGAGCTGGTGCAGTCAGCGTAGGCTGAGCCTGGAGAGGGTGGACAGCAGGGGAAGGGAAGGCTTTTGCCATCTTCTAGGCAAAAAAATGAAAATGGACTCATTTTTGGAAGGGTGGTTTCCTGGAGATGTCTCTCAGGTTCATATTTATTGTTTATTGCCCGTAAAACGGTGTTTCTATGCTTCACAAAGCCATCATTTCAATGCAGTCTGCCTAGCCTGAAATGATAAATGAAAGCAATGAAGGGAGAGGAAGGGTGTAAGGGTGATTAAAACTCTGGGTCTGACTCAAGAAAGAAGATTTCAGCTCCATCTCTGCCACCAACTTTTGGGTGACTCTTGACTAATCATTTAGTCTCTTTGGGTTTATGTGAGATTGGGAAAATGACTATTTCTTTTCTAATGTCTTTTTTTTTTTTTGGCCCTGTCTTGTTAGGCTGTCGAAGCCTTCCCATTGGAGACCTTTTTTACTGTGGTAACAGAGTGTGACCAAAATGGGACGCTACCATAATTTAAATATTCACAGTATTTTAACAACATGTTTGTGAGTATACAGCAGGAAAATAGTACTTAGAAAGGATGAGAGCAGTGAGAGTGCCAATGGTGGCAAATACTGAGCCTCAGACAAATCCATTTCTGATTGGAGCGGGCTTATTTCCCTCACTGGTGATAGAAATTAATATGGGCTGTTATTTTACGGAGGCACTCATAGGCTGAAGGAGATCTGTGGCCTCTAGATGTAAAAGGTCAGAACAGATGATCTAATAGTCCTTGTTAGCCTTAAAATTGTGAGGGAAAACGAAGGCCTCTTTTTATTACTTTCCACCACCGTTAGATGGAAATGGAATGACGGATGGTTAAGCCCCAGACTCAGATGCTACCTGTCTCTGTCCCCGTCCCTTTGCTCATTCTTTGCCTGCAGGCTTCCAGCTGTGGGCCATGTGCCCTAGAGCATCTCTGAGCCACCTTTCTAAAAAGCAATGGAAAGACAACCGAGAAAGGCCTTTTTGCAGGAGGCTTTAATTCCCTGTTTCGCGCAAGCATGTCTCCATTGGAAGTGTAAGGGTTCGTAAATCAAAAAATGGCTGAAATCTTCAGCTCTGGTTTTGGTCACAGTTAAAGACAACTCTGATTAGACATGTTCACATGCCCACCTTGATTTCCCAAGCCTGTTCCCAAGCCTGTTCCTGCAGTTGAACACTGCTTGCAACTGTTGTCAAACCAACCTGTGCTCCTCTTGCAATTTTCTTTTTTTTTTCCTTTTTTTTTTTTTTTCTTACCTTACAATTAAATATCCCTGAGGTGACAAACAGAGAAGGACCTTAATGCACAACGCTGTGGTGCACTACACACAAGTGCACCATTGTTTTTGCTGCATGTGTGGTCTGGTTCAAGGGCTTGGCATGCATTTAGTGGAGGTTCTGCTCTGACCAGGAGCCCACCTCAGCTGCTATGATGAGTGTCTCCAGGTGGAGGAGGTCCTGGAGCAACCACAGCTCCCTGTGGAGGACATCCTCTCCTTGCAGTGGGGATGTTGTGTGGCACTGTGGCATGGAGCAGAGCATTCTCTGATTTTCCTCTATCATTTTGTAGCTTGCAGACCTACATTTTTTACAGCAGTGAGTGGAACAGGAGAAAAGTGGAGGGTTTGGCATGTTATTGCAGAAATAGTGAAACAGAAAGAAATGCTGATCATCACCTGAACCAAAAATGAAATTATAGACTTTTTTGGATTGAAAAAGAAAGGATAAACAAAACTGTAGAAGGCCAGTTTGACATTCAACATTGCTTTCAGAGTTTTATTTCAGTGCCGAACCCTTTTGGTTTTATGCCAACCAGTGATTAAAGGATCTCATAGAAGAGATTTCATAGGAAAAGCTTAAGACAGTTTGGCTTTGGAAGTTTCAAAACGTTTGTGTACTCTGAATTTCCCCTTGTCAGCTTGTCCATTCAGACAAACCAAAATTTAAGCTATTGGCAAATCAGAGCATTTTTCACCCAAAAGGCTTGTGAGCAAAGGCTTACCCAAGTGTAAAGAGAAGCTCACGTGAAAAATCCGATCTAAAACCACACATAAAAATTATCCTAATATTAATTCATCAAAGATGTGATGCTAGACAGATTTCCCATGGATTTTGTTTTGTGCATGCCAGACACTCCACAAAACAAAGCCCAACCAGAAATGTGAATCTGAGGACTGTGTAGCACTGTAGATTTTCCTTTTGTATAACAATTATGTAAACAGCCATGCTAACTGACATCGGATGTGACACTGTGAATATGTGAGTAGTGTTTGATTGCCACCATAATTTCTCATTTTGCTGCTTTTGGGCTGGTAGTCACGCGTGGTAGGACAGAGTACAAAGTGCAGGTGTACCAGCTCCAAGCTACCTGGCATTTATTGTGTTTCCCTACTGACAAAATATGTCTGGATTTTCTCACCTTTTCAAGCTCAGATCTTTCTTTCTTTATGTTTTATAACAGGAACAAATGAATTAATCTCTTTGCCAAAGGAGTGCGGGTGTGTGGTTGTTCCCACCTGAGGTTTGCTGAGCGCATGCATTCCTCACTGTGGTGGTGAGTCCCTGGCAGAGAGCAGCAGTGGGTCAGCTGGAGCTGTATCGTCCATCTGCCTTGAGGTCTTTCAGGCAGCCCTGGAAAGTAAAACAGGCTGATTGCTGATTGGCACCTCGTGTGGCTGCCAGACCCTAGATGCCAGGCAGATCTCTGCTCTGTGACACAACGTTGTTTGGGATAGTTTTATGGTTGACCGTGACTGTGCATGTTCTAGCTGATCTAAATAAGCCTTTGTTTCTTTCCCATCGCTGTAGTACTAGATTCAATCTTCGTCTCTGATACGAATATGCCTGAGCCCTGATTTTTGAGGAATTTATTTAAAAATTAATTCAAAATAAATATGCATTACAGCTGAAACATGCTGTACTCAGTAGGAAATGCCCCATATTGTCTACTTGGTTTATTTGGAGTAAAGGCACATTTTAATATACAAATTATATTTGTTTTTAAGCTACTGTATTCTATCTGGACTCTGCCTGCTTCCATTTTTTCAACCATTAATCTTGCTTTTGCCCCTAATCTTTTCTTTGCTACAATGAGCTTTCCGTGTGTGCATGTGTGGGGAGGGAAGGCCCTATTAGATTATAACATTTTATGAGTTGTCAATGATATAATGATATTAGCCACCTGGCTGAGAGGTAAAAACCTTCGTGGTGTCACATAAGAGGTTAGAGTGGGCTGGTAGGCATGTGTGAAATAAACAGCAACAAAAAAATCCTCCAAAATGTATATTAAAACGGGTGGATATAGCCCCTCCCTGCTTACTAGACCACTGAGGGCACTTTAAATATTTTATATATATCTATCTTTATCTATAGATAGAATAGATACAGATACACACAAATACATATGTACACATGCACAGACACACAAGTATTTCAAAATCAGAAAGGTCTCAAATTTAATTGGAATGGAAAATGCTAACTAATTGGCTTCTAAATTTGATTTGCTGTAGAAACCTCATATTTGTTTGAAACACAACACCGTGTCTTGGAACACAAGCCCAGTCCTTCAAAAATCATACATGAGAACTGTGGAAGAATCAATTAAAGTTGATTTGGCAGATCTGCTTTTGACAAATATAAAGAAATCTCTGATTAGGCTGAGAAGAAAAGAATCCCTCTTTCGTGCTCTCTCTATTCTCTCCCTCTTTAAAGGCAGTAGATGTCAGAAGGGGGTGGGTAGTGATATGCAAAACACGGCCTCCATAACCAAAGTAGCCTGCAAAATTAGGTGTCAGCATGCAAAGCTTATTGATGTATGAATGCGGAAAATGAAAGCCGGCAGTAGACAGACAGGGCTAAAGGTGAGACAGCCACAGTGAAAGCAGCTGTACATCTACGTCAAGGTGTTGCTATATGAGCCTGCTTTTTTCTGGAGGGCCACAGCCTAACAAGCTGTGCCTGGCCATAAAATGATGAAACAATACAATGTAGGCGCACACTGTGTGAATACCAAATAAATTGACTCGGACCCCTCCCACACCCCTTCAAAGTAGGCCTGTGTATTCATTAATAAATTCATATTCTGAGTTTTCAATAAAAGAAGAAAATGCAGTGTAAACTGGAGTTACTTACTGATACCCAGCTCATTGCTTTTTATTGTTGCTTGCAGCTACGAAGCCTTCGCTGTGCACTAGTAGAATTTATTACTGTCTGTCTTTGTGGCAAGTTGGCGAAGTGAGCCTTTTGAAGAAAATTGACCCACACTTCATGAATATGATGAAAAATGCCAATAACACTACAAAGACAAAGCTCTTGACATTACTGTGCAAAGAACTAAGAGACGGTAATGAAAGTATCGTAATTACAAATCACATCCCCCCTCCCCAGCTGAGGGGTGCGGATGATGAGGGTCTGCTCAGGAGTCCCTGTACCCACTGGATGTGGTGTGGGATGAAGAGCACCTTTCCCCCTTCCATCCTCTGCACTTTGAAGGATGAGAGGAGGGAGAAGAGAAAGGCAAGCAAAGTGCTCAACCCGGCAAGGCTTTCCCTCTTAGGAAGCTGCCCTTTCTCTCTGAGCTCGCATGTAGGGGCTGTGTGATCTCATTGCTAAGGCACAGCCTGAAGGGCTGTCTTACATTTGCCCTTCTGCCCCTCTCTTCATATATTTCCCATGGACACAAACCACTGTAAGGCTTTGTGCCTCAGTTTCTCTCTCTGTAAAATAGTTTTTTCCTTCCATTTAGCCTACTTTGACTGGGATTAACCCCAAGCCACCTCACTCTGCTTGCCTCTGTGCACCCCTCCTATCTTTTGGTGATGCAATAATAGTAATAATCGGGATTAAAATGACCATTTTGCATGCAGGAATGTCTGCCTCACGGGCTTTGTCCCAGTGAAGTTAAAGAGAAAGCAAGAAGCAATGTGACCGTGCAAAAATTCTCTGTTTATGTCTTCTCCAGGCAGGAAGTAACCCAATCAGTGAAAGGAACCCAATCAATGAAAGGAACCCAATCAGTGAAAGGAATTAGTGTAAGGAACAAATGGGACAGTTATTTTCCCAGCAACTAATGAAGTCCTAGAGCAAGGCAACTTAAAGACAAGAAGAGTGAAGGCTAGACAAACTGAGCCAGGAAAAAAAAAAAACAAGCAGCAAAGGGTTATTTAGACTGATGTTGAACATTGGCCACCTTCTGAACTTACTATTCATCAATCAAATTTTCCCTCACCGAGATAAACTCTAAGTGCCAAGCACTTTTTAAATGCATTCTACTCTTATATATATTGTGGAGACACCTGCTAAAAATCAAACAAAATGAAAGTATGCTATCTACTAAATTTGTATGTGACAGTCATAGGTACCTCTTGTCACACTGTAATCCTGGAGCTCAGCTCTGCTGCTCTTATCCTCCTCCTTCCCCTTGTGGGAAAATTATGGCAAACTGTGACTGAGTTCCCCCAGTGACATGTGGCCACTGATGAGATAATCATGAAGTCGGAGCAGTTCTGCAGGTCTGTACGAACTGCACCCAAATACAAGCTGGTTGGGATCTGTCTATACATTGGTGTGACTCCATTGGACTGGTGCCACCTGTGGATCCAGGCTGTCTTGGAAATGTGTTGGTTTCACAGCAACAGACATGCTGTTGCTTCTCATGCAAGGCCCTTCTGCTTTGGATACTGAATGTTGCACTGTGTACAAGTTGTCTGCTGTATTTGCCAGTGTCCGTGCATCACTCACTCAGAGGCACAAAAGGGTCTCTTGGGATTGCTGTTAGCTGTCTGTAGAGCATGACAGTGGAGTGAAGAGTAAGCCCTTATTTTCAAAACTAGCTGTTTTGTGTTCAACCTGTCACATGCAATTCCTCCTGTTTTTTCACACTGTCAGCGAGGCCATGGCAAGACCCCGAGGGCTCTATTTCTAGCCATGGGCCTTTAACACCCATGACTTGAAGCCAGCCTTCGGACAGAGTGGAAGACAACCGATTGAACCAAATTTCAACTGGATGACAATGAGGAGCTGAACCAGTGCTGATTCCCCATTCCCGAGTCTGTTATTCCTATATTCATTCCTTGAACTAAATGAGCAGAAACTCAGATGCACTTCAGTCTCTCTCCCTTCTCCTTCCCCATGCTGTGGTTTCTGAAATGATATTTCCAGGTACAACATGCAACAGCTTTCAGCAAGTCAATACTGTGTGCGTATGCGTGGAGATCTAGATGTAGCCATGAAGCACTCAGATCTCTCAATGCCTATTAGGTGTCCTTAGCATCTGGACCATCTCTTTTCTCATGATGTAATGTCATTTTTCTGTTCTGGTAATGGGAAAGACCCACCGTGCCCAAGGAGCAGTAGCAGTGGCTGCACTAGTACCCCCAATGGCAGATCCATCCATGAAGTATCCAGGTTCAAGGCACCATGGAAGGAAGTCACTGCTTTAGGAGATCTAAGCTGGACATGATATAGTCTTCCATGTTTTTTGAATCACTTAAAGCTTTACAGCATGCTATGAGGTGAAAGACAGAAAAAGAGTAAAGAAGCTTCCAAACAGCAGAAAGAGATACTACTGTATAATAGGTGAAAAAATAACAAAATGGACTGATTATGTCTGAGCATTCATCCTTCTGAGGCCATTACAGATTATAAATAATTACTTGTTTTATTTGGCTTTGAAAACAAGCCAGATTGAGAAACCTCAAGAGGAAAATGAGAAACCACCACATAGATCAGAATGATACCAGTAGAAAGAACAAAGAAAGGGACACAGAGAGAGATAGCAGACAGCCCAGTTATAAAAAGCAGCGTTGAAATCCAAAGTGAAGTTTCATCAAAGGCTGGCTTAAGTGCAAAGGTTCAGACCTGACTATGGAGCAACTCATTTTTTGTTGCTCTAGAGCAAGACCTGTCTCCTAAGATGTGAGTGAGGGAATGAATGTTGTTCACTTGCTGAGCTGAATGAGGCAGTGGCACAGTCTGGCCACAGATGGGAAATCTCACAAGTAAAGATGAAGCCATTAGATAACATATTGGAGTGACTCTACTGAACAGGCTGAATGCCTGTTTGTTAAAAGAAATGCAAGGAAAAAAAGAGAAAAGAGAGAGGGGAGAAGAATACACCGTGTAAAAACACAGCCTCCCAGTTCTTCTCACTCCTCTTTTCTGTGGCCATCAATATTAGGCTTCTACACTTTTCAGAGCATTTTGTGGCTTACCACTCTGACAAATGAGCGCTGTTCTGTATGCATTAAATAACCTTCCATTCTAAGCACCACGAGTACAGGTTTCACTGCGGGACACTGGTGTTAGGGCACTTCTTCCTACTGCTGGAAGGTGAGCCAGTCCCCAGGTCCAAGCCATTTGTTCACTACATCCATGTAGCTTGCCAAAAGCACCAATAGATAATGGGATTATTTATTTGGCATAATTGATTAAGGCTAATGATGATGGGAAATTCAATTGTGATACTGCTGGACTTATCTGCAATTTAGATAAAAGAAGATAAGATCTTTCAGGTGTTGGTATGTTTAGCATTTTGGGATGAACAATTTATCTACCTGGGCTCATTCTGCTGCTCCCAGAACTGGTTGTATATTAACACGTCTCATGAAAATCATGCGTGACATTACTCTTGCATCTCTATTTTGAAAAGAAATGGAACGGGACAGAAAAGCCCTTTGAAGTCAGTGGAAATGTCTCCCATCAACTTCAGTATGAACACACAAACGTAGAAATACAGGATTGAAAGGACTCCCTGGGTCACCAAGTCAGTCCTCTGCTATCACCCGCACTACCTCATATCATCCCTTCTCCATCAGTTGCTTCCCTCTGGCCTGTCTATGGGTTGATGATGTGCTCAGCATATTGCTGAATATGTTGTCGATCATGAGATTTTTGCATTCCAGGTAACCAATGGGTTTGATTTGTCAGCTCGTGCAGCACAAACATTTCCCAGTATATCAACTTGAAAAATGCAGGTAGGTGAATGAATGCAGGTATTGTGAAGACGGAGAGTTACACAGTTATCTATATTTAGTCTATGTGTTTGTCAGAACTCTGAATAGTTATGACAGGATTTCCAAAACATAACAGATGGGATTCTTTAGTGATCCTTGCAGCAGATAGTGAGGGCTGATAACAGCAAAATGAAAGGGGTCCAGTTTTCTGGCAGTAATTTTGGTCTTAAAGCATTAACAATGATAAGCAAAGAAGACCCATGTTCCTTGGATTATTTTTTTTCAGAACGATGTAGTAAATTCTGAAAGTGAAAAGAAATTACTGAACGGTATGACCAGGAAGATTTTATGTAATTGCATTCAATGCCAATCATATGAAGAGAAGACAGTAGAGAGGGCTGGAATGGGTTAAAATTAAAAGCTGTTTCTAAAGCCTGCAATAATAATACAATAGACTGGTGGTAGCCACAGGCAGAATTTACTGTCCTTGGTCTAGTGAACCAGTATTAACCCTTCAAGTGTCCTGGATGGCTGTGTGCAGTGTCACTTTCTGCTCTAGTGTATGGTTGTACGCTTTCTGTCAGATTGCTCAATTAATTATAATTGTCCTACCTTTAAAGGGATGGCCCTGGGCATACTAGGGGGTGTGGCCCTCATGGGGTTTTACTTCAAGCCATATCCTACTGTCTCCAACTCAGTCAATGAGTCTTGCTCATCCATATTTAATGACACAAGTGTACCTTTTTTTTTTTTTTCTTTTCTTTTTTAATTTATTCTTCCCCACAAGTAGACAGGTGCATGGTCTTCCTGTTACATTTGGACAGCACTGCCTAGCCCTGTGTTAGCATCTAAGAAACAGGTGGGCAGACCCATGAAATAATGTTGGTGGGCAATACTTGCATATCTGAGAAATGGGTGTTACCCACCTCTGAGATACAGCAATAGGTATCTTGCAGCATATTCAGTACCAAACAGGTACCAACCAGCTTCAAAAAAGGTTTTGGCAACTGAAATACAAGGAAAGAAATTTGTTTTAAGAAATAGGGCAGGAAAGACATCTCAGAAACTGCTCATTCTATACTTCTAGTGCAACCTCTGCTGCTCTGACAGCTACCAGTGACACACTTCATGCTGTTTGCACCTTGGTACAGTCTTGAACAAGAACCACATCCTGTGTATTATTGCTATTTTATGACAATAGGTAAAGCAATTTTAAAACACCAGACTGCCCATCTGCTATGAACTACTTTTCACAATATTCAAAATATATGTGTTTCCCTTTCCTGTTTTGATATGAGTGAAATGCAGAACCACAGTTAGGTTATGAGACTGGGGGCCAGGAATTTTTCTACTTTTAATCCTGGCTCTGACATTGATTCCTTCATTAGCCTTGGGCAAGTCATTTCACTTGGATATATTCGAATCACCACATCTATAAAATGGAGATGCAGTGAGGTGTCTTGGAGATTTATTGGGCTGTGTCTGCAGCATACTTTGAAGAAGTCAAACCATATACACCTGTTAATGAATGGAATTTTAAAATATGAATGAAAACACCTCGTTTCAGAAGCTCGGGTTCTGAGTAAGCATCCTACAAACCTGTGACTACTACTGCAGTGATGTTACATCTACAATGTAAGCTCATAAAAAAAAAATTAGCTGAAATTTAGCATCATGGCAACCTAACATCAGACAGCTTCCCAGTGAGAAATGTGTTGTTACTGCTGGACATTATATTGTCCATATGAAATCAAAAATGCAGTTTTTGCAGTTAAACATTTCTGTTGGTGATTTAGAGAGTACTTGCTCTGTGGCTGGTAAGTATGTAGGGAAATTAGACACCCTCATCATCTCATCACTACAGAGCAGAACTGTAGCCTTGTAGGAGCACTTCACTGCAGCCTCAGTAGAGCCCACATGTCACCTAACTTCTCATTTTGCTTTGGCTAGAGACTTGGAAGCTTCAACAGGACATGTGGCATTCCATGCAGCAGTATTGTGTGATTGATGGGGATCTGTTCAGCAGCTGGTCTGCAGAAGGGCATCTGAGATGATCCAGTCCCATTCTGCCTTGGTGGTGGTAAAGTCCGTGGTGTTAGCAGAACTGTGTGGAGCTGCCTGTGTGCCCGTCCTGCCCAGATGATCAGAGCAGCACGCTGGGATGCATGAGATGTAAGTCATTGGCCTGAGCCAAAATAGGCTGGTGCTGCTCTTGCATTGTCCTTACTCATGCTGGACTTTCTATGGGCAAGAATGAACCTCCCATGTGACTAATCTGTTCCTGACTCTCCAACTTCATCAGAATGAAGACCCCGAAGAGCTGTGGGAAAGAGCGGTGCCCTGAGGGATATGCTAAAGAAACACTGACCCCAGCAGAAGGCAGAGGGATCACAGCCACCTGCCACGGGAGGTGGGTTTGGCAGAGGTGGGGAGGCAGAAGCACAGCTTGCCATCAGCCTTTGGTTGCATCTTTGCTGCCTCTGCTGCCTCCCTGCTCGCCGCTCCCAGTCAGCCATGGGGCAGCAACTACCAGGTGGGAACAGAGACCCTCTGACTCACCTTGGAAGGGGTAGGTGGTAGTGAGCAGCCTGCAGCATGGAAGGCATCTGAGCAGGAAACAAAGTTACAAGGAGAGCAAGGACAAGAAGGATGGGTCTCCAGAGGGAAACAAAGTAATGCTAAAAAGCCATGGTACCCTTCTAAGAACAGATTAGTCCGAAATTAGTCACCCATGCAGCCTGAAGTCAGCTCTCCTTGCTCAGACGCTGCTGTAATCTCACATGAGTCAGTGCACAGGCGCTGAGCAGAGCTGCGCGTTCTGACTGCTTACAGTCACCTACAGGGTGGTGTGAAAGGCATGCAAGGAACAGTGCCAGGCCACATGCTACAGGGCGCAGCACAGTGCCTGTTCTGAGTGGGAGCAGTGAGCAGTGGTCACCCACCACAGGGCAGTGCAAACACCCATGTGGGAGCAGCAGAGGTGGCCTTTGGCTGGGGAGAAGGAGGGAAGAGTTCAAAGCTCCCAGGGGCCCTGCAGATGGACACTGAGCATCCTTTCCCCCTTAAAGATTCAGCACAGGTTGTCACCCTTGCTGAGTGTAGCACCCCTCCTGCAGCCCATCTCACGTCTCTGGCCATGTGCATGCAGCCTTATGGTGAAGGCTCCTTGACCAGTCACAGCTATCTTGCAGGATATGGTGGAGAAATTATCCTCCAGGAGCTGGGAAAGGACAAAAAGAGCCCAAAAGGGCTCTGCAGCTGTAGCCTTGCCCTGTGGCACACAGTGAGCCCAGCCCAGCCCCATACAGGAAGGACATCACATGGAAAAAAGTGGATGTTCCCACTTTCCTTAGCATCCCTCGGAGTTCCAAGTTGCTGCTTGTTCAATAGGCTTCATTTCTGTTGTTGTTCTTGTTTCTGCCTTTTAGGAATCTGGTGGCATCATTTTCACACTGAAGCCTGTTTCACCATATTTCTGGCCAACCTCGTTGGTTAAACTTGTTCTACCACGTCAGGATCTTTTTTATAGCTCACATCTGCCAGGAAAAGCTTGCCATTCATCATCTTCCTTTCTGCTGCGTTCATTTTCTGATGCTCATGAAGTATTCTGGTATTTCCAAAGTAACACAAAGCTTAGGGGGCAGGCTGGGAGAGCCAGGCTGCGACAGTCCCAGCACTGTGGTGTGTGTCATGCTCAGAAGTGGGGAGGAGAAAAAGGTGACCCTGAGATAAAGGAGATGGGTGGTGGGACTTGTAGCCCCTTCCCAGGGGCACCCGCTCCAGAGCCCTGCCTGTGTTTGCAGCTGGCTCCTTCCTCAGGCAGAGCAGCCTTCCCCACAGCAGTCCCATGCTGTCTGTCTGCAATTCAGGGCTGTGTTCTTCTTCCCTTTTTGTATTACTCATCCTGTTGTAGATGAGAACCGTGTTGGCGCTGGCAGCCATGTTTGGGCATGCCCAAACACGGCTGCGGAAGTACAGCTGTTTTGGGTCCCTGTGTTGCTACACCTCCACTGTCAGCGTACTAGAAATGTATCATCATACGTGTAAAGTGGTTCAGTTGCTGCTTTGTTAACCAGGTAACATTATCAGTGGCAGAATTCATGAGGGTGTTGCAGAACTGGGAGAAAATTAGGGTTTCACATAGTAGTTGCTCGTAGTCAATTAGCTCAGAAGTCGATTTGCATCTACTTCTTGCTCAGAGAACCGAACCCATGTCCTCAGCACACAGCACTGGGACCATCTCTGCTTTCCAGCAACTTGGGCATAAGTGGCTTGAGGTCAGAACATAATATATGAGCAACTGTTAACATTTTATTTGTCCGCTGGAAGTGGGTTTGGATTCCTGATTTTAAGTGATCACTTTTGAAGTCTTTGCAGCTGTGTGAATGCCTTGAAAGCAATGGGCAGGTTCCTTTGGTTCATGGGCTGCAGAGGAGGAACCCAGCGGAGGAACCCCGCTCTGCCACCAGCATCGGTCTCCTGCTCAGTATCTCACCCAGACACAGATAAGCAAAAATGCAGGGTCTTGTGTCATGCTTCTTTCATAGCTCTTGTGTACAAACGTTCACTTGCCGCAGAGGTTCAAAGAGCCTAAAGATACGATCTTAACTGTGGTGCTTTCCCAGCCTACGGTCATGCTTTACCTCTGTGAATAAAGGCGGCAGTGTCTGCAGCCAGGAGATCTCTCCTACAGATCTCATTGCGTTGTTTGCCTCCCTGGGGAGCAGAGCTGGGGATAGCAGAGTTCAGGGTAGCACGTGTTGGAGAATTGATGGGGAAATTTGAAGCTTAAATGGCACATTCTGGCCTTCTTGCAGAGGCGAGGAGTCAAGAGGAAGCAGAGCTGGGATATGGAACGCATGCCAATTCTGAACTACACATATAGACATATAGGGAGCGCTCTGTGATAGCCGCACATGTGCGCACACACTTGTACACGCACATGCCTACGTTTGTAAACAGCTCCTCATATCTCTCTGATTAGGGATTCTATTGATGATTGCTTGATTTGTCTTGTGGCAGACAAATTTAAATGAAAATGTGTTCCCCGTCTCCCTGCTACCATAAATTCCGTGCTATGGGGAAGTAGTGAAGTGTACTAGCTATACACCCATGGAGAAATGCCCTGTTGAGAAGTATTACACAGGGAACAACTGACAGCCCTTCACTTCAGTGGGTACATTTCTCTGTACAGCTGCATCACCACTAATGATAAATGAGCAACGTTTGATAGCCGACTCCGTTGCCTGACAGCTACAGTTTTGGCCAGAGGGCCACGACAGGCTTTAGACTTCTGTTCAAAATGAGTTAAACATATTAGGTATTGCGAAGCCACAGAAGCCTCGAGAATGAGTGCTGAAATGAGTTATCAAGGTATGCTCCTGGGTACACAACTTGCAAAGCAGATGTCATTCTAATAATGTGTGATATAGAACATGTCTGGCCTAAACCCTGCTGGATGAAATATGAAGCCCCGTTGGTGATATTTAATATCATTTTATGAGGTGCCATCTTATAAAGACAATGCCCGCCTTATGTGGAATGCTTAAGGTATTTTGCCAAAGGCACAGGGAGGTATCTGAACTAAGTAGAATTTTTATTATTTTATAAGCCTTTACTTTGTAATATTTCTGTTTCTACATTATTGTGGTACTAGCTGCACTAACCCTTTGTCTGGTGAACCTCACAAGCGGTTATTGAGTGACTGATGGCCACAGCTCTCTGCGGGGTAACGGCCAGGGCCTGCCTAAATATATTCTTAACAACAACAAAAGAGCATTAAAAAAAACCCAAACCCAAACAACAGAAACTGGTCTTCAAAGGGAAATAAAGCTTCACAGGAGGCACACATGGAAAGGAGGTCCTTGGAGCTACAGGACCCGGAGCTTTAGGTGTTTTATAAAGGAGTGAGGCCCAGGAAGATGGTGAGCTGTGTGTTACAGCTGTAGCATTCGTTTCCTCCTGAATTCCTCTTGTCAACTCTGCCTTCCTGCTGAGACTGCTGGATCCCTTTGCTGACATCCCAAGGACATGTGCAGAGTTACTTAATTTAAGGAAGGTGACGGGTGTTTTCGTTCTCCAGTTCTCTCTCAATTTGTTCAAAATGTTTTGTTTAATGCTGCTTCTGTGGAACAAAGCAGCTTCCTAGCATGGACCTGCTGGCAGGCAGAGGCAGAGTGCAGTGGTTACTTGTCAGCAGATTGGGCACCTCCTCCTCAGGGCGCCAGGCTGGTTCTGGCACCAGTGCTGAGTCGAGCACCCTGATCCATGCTTATGTGGCAGTGGTGCTGAGCTGGGGCAGGGAGACTCAGCACCAGACCCCATGCTGCCAGGAAGGAGTTTTCCTGTGTCAGCTCCTGCCCATCTGCCTATCTAAGACAGCATCCGCACTGCTGGCATTACTCACCTAGCCATGCCAGGGGCTGCTACATGCAGCTTCCCATTTGGCTAAGCGGCCTCTACTGTATGCAGCAGTACAGCCTGGTATCAGGAGGTATTAATTCCCTTTGACAAAACTCTACTACCTTTTTTTTTTTTTTTTTTTTTTTTTTTTTTTGCCCTTGAACAACTTGCTCTCCTCCTGAAGTCATCATCCTGTGAGCCCAAGGTTTGTGATATTCAGATGCATCTTTCTTTATACCATAAACATGCCATATATATATAATGCATTGGGGCACTGGCAAGCAATGACTATTGGAGGCAGAATGGGTGCTGAGGGGCCCATTGCTGTGCAGTTGCAGAGCTCGGCAGCAGCTCATCCATCGCATCACACTACATGACCTGCCTGTCTCCATGCCTGTGGCGTGCAGCACATAATGCAGACATGGAGTCAGAGCTGTGCACTGCAGCCAGCCTCTCTGGCCTTGGTGCTACTGCACTCAGCACTACCTGCAAGAGGCTCCATGCCAGGTCAGGATGCTGCTGTTTGAAAGAAGGCTGTCTCAGACATTCCTGAAAGCCACTGCTCAGTGTGTGACATGTCGAGTGACATCTGCTGTGCCACAAAGCATCATTGTGTAGTAAAATACCGTAATGAAAGGTAACAAGATACACTGCAAACTGTTTGGCCAGTATTTTTGTTTATCCTGGGACAATTTCCTTGCAGTCTCACAGCATGATACCTCTGCCTGGAGTGGCCAGCCAAACCCCTCAACATTTGGGCATCTTCAAGCCAAGCAAAGCACTCAGAGCTGCCCCTGGCCCAACACAGGTGATAGTGGGCAGAGCTTGGTGCAGAAGCACCCCCAGCCCACCTGCATCCCCCATCCACAGATTTTCCTCATGAAGCGGTGCAGCCATGGTGGGTGCTGAGGGCTTTCCTTGCCTCTCAGACAGAGCTCATGAACTTGCAAGCAAATCCCTCACCCCCATGCTACGGGTGTCTCTTGTTTATATAGGTTTTCCACTTGGAGCTCATCTCCTTCAAGTCAGTCCTCATGCTTGCTGAAATCCCCGCTCTGAGCTTCAGGAGGCTTTTAGCTCCTCTTTCTGCTTACACTGTTGCAAGAGTTGAGTGGGAAAATGCACAGAGCTGGGAGATTAAAGATGTAAATTTTATAAACAGAAATCAAAGGTCCTAAATCCTTAGCAAAGAAAAGCCAACGTAAGTATGAACATTAAAAAACATACATAAATAGTACTTCAAGGCTGAATGTGTTAAATTATTCAACGGTTAAGTCATAAGTGTTCTTAAACTTAAGTATAAAAATGCCCTTGACAATATTTCATAGCTGTGCATTTCTTTAAAATATTTAGCATTCTCATTAAAGAGAATGACTTTATTTTATATATTAGTTACACTCCCGCTTGTTAATATGAGGAATTTAGTAGCAAAGAGCATTCTTATGCATATAAGCCAAAGACAATTTACATATAAAGTTGGACAACTATTCACTTTTTATTTATTCCTGGATCATCTGCATCCACGCAGAGGCACAGAATATTTAAACAAATTTGTTCCTTAATGCAGAGTATTAATATTTCCTTGCCCAAAATATCATTTGCTAATGCCACCATGAAGACAGGTTCATTCAGAGCTACGCGGAGGTTCTCGCCTCGGAAAGGCTTAATGAACCTTACATTTTTGGTATACTGCACCGTGTAATGCCTATTACATATTCATTGCCAGGATGGAAGATTTCCTTTAACTCTGAGGCTCCTGGCCTAGTTCACTGTAAAACATTGTCAAAAATCACCAGAGACTTTCACTGAGAATTGTGACTCTTGATAGCAAGATGTAATGGGAAGCTTTAGAATAGAAGAACTGCTGCTATATGGGCCCAGGGGGAACAGTTCTGACAGACAAATGGATGGGTAATACAGTTTTTGACATAATGGGATGAAAAAGTTTATGCCAGAAAGAACTGAATTAAAGTTCATACTTTGAGGAAATTCTGAAGTTCTCCCAACCAGCAGCATTACATACGTGTGCTTCATGTTACAGCATGTGTGCCAGCACATTTTCTCCTGCTTTTGAATTGGCTTATGAGCTTATAAAGAAGCCACAGAAACAGTGTTAGTTACTGTCCTGGATGTAACCCTGGTTGCCGTTGCTGCACAGGATGGCCTCAGGGAGCCAGAGCTGTTTGGTCTGCCCGTTTGAAAGCCATGTATCACCAGTTTGTCTCTCAACCCCTTTCATAGGAAGAGCAAAACAAAAAAGACCATCATTCAGAGTGTTGCTCTGGAATACTAGATTGCAGAGAGCTTTCGTATTTCGTATTTTATATTTTTTTTTCCTTCTTGTTTTGTGAACTTTGGGTATTGGTAGCTCTGCTGTCTGTGAGCCCCAGTGAGAATGGGAGTTCGGCTGATGTGGAAATCACTGCAAGCCGAAGAAGCATTGCTTGCTGTTCTGTGCATTATTTTTGGTGATGGCAGCTTGCACTGTGACCAGATCTGCTTTTAGGTGGTGTGCATGCATGCACGCAGCAAGGGTCTGGCTGCAGGTCTCTGGGGAGGCGATGGTGCAGTTACAGCCTCTCCTCTGGAGCTGCCATCCAAGCTGCGTCTCCTGTGAGCCAGCTGTGACAGAGGCAGTGGCTGAACTGCAGAAGTGAGTGCGATGGGGAAAGGCCTCATAATGGTCAAGATGAAAAATGTGTTAGCGCAGAACAATGAAGTGATGGTAAATCTGAGATGTAGGCACCAGTCACCACTTGTACCATGCTGTTGTCAGAAGGGTGCTGAGATATCTGAGAGAGCAGGCTGAGAAAGCGAGCTAATTATACCACATTATTCACTTCTGCTCATTAGCTATAGTACAAAGGCTCTGCTTTTTATGTATATATTAAAGTGCCGAGGAGTACAGGAATAGATAACTTAATGTTCCTTTTGTCTCACTACTTGGTTTGGTTTAGACAGAAAAAAATGTATTTTCATGGTCCTGCAGTTTCCCATCCTACAGAATTAGGGATGTCATCATATGTCACCCCAAGCAAACAGCAAAAGGCTGCTTTCTCCCTGATGCCCTGCCAAGCCGAGCTCAAGCAAAGCTTCTGTGCTGTATGACAGGTCCTGACCCGCGTCTGCAAAAGGGGTGTGAAGGGTGCCTGCCTTCCCCTGTGCTCAGCACAGGCACTACTTCACGGGAGAGGCTTCCCCCGCCCCTGGTCCCTTTCAGCACACACTTTGAATAGCTCCAGAGCCATTTGGCAGCCTGAAGGCAACACCCTGCTGCCATCTCCCTGGGTGCACTGTGCCCTCTCACTGCCACTCACTGCTCCTTCATTTCAGGAGTGCAGACCCTGCCTGCTCCCTGCTGAGCTTCACTGCCACAGATTCGGCTGTTTGATAAACTTGGGGTGCTGTGTATAACACGTTTGCTCTTACAGTCCTGCTATTGCATTTGGATCTGAGAACGAGCCATTAGGAAAAGACGAGTGGGAAAGCAGAAAGTTGGTTTATTGAAATTATTTACATATGAGAAATTCCTGATTTTCAAAGTTCATGGATCTCCAATGCGCAAGTTGCAGAGCACACACTAATCCAAGAGAAGAGGAACAGGTAATGCACTTCTGCGCTCAGATCAAATTTGTGCATTGAAATCTTCTCTTTCCCATCATGACAATTGACTTGCCATTCTAATTACGTGCATCACAAAAGCCACTGCTTCAGTAAAACACCCTGCAGCTACACAAAGGGATAGGCTGGAGAAGCACACATCACCAATAAGTGGCACTGAGCATCTACTCCATTTCTCACACAGGTTGGCATATCTCTCAGTGGTCCATCTGGTAGAATTGGATGGCATTTATCAGGAAATAATCCAATTGTGGCATGCCAAAACCTGAACATGAAAAGTACTTGTGCCTTGTGTCAATCATTCACCCTCTGACAGTTCAATAAACATCCTTTCTGTGATAGTTTTCAGGAACACTGACACCCAAAATGCTGGAAACAATGCCAGAGCTGGAAACGACAATGCTTCTGTGAAACATCACGAGAGACCCACACAACCTGGCATGCATTTTGCCAAGTGTTGCTTAGCAATACAGCGTCTGTGGGCCTCTGGTGGGGCAGGATTAGCTGCAGAGGAAGAGGCATTCACACCTCTGATGAAAATACATCATTCCCAAATAAAGGAGTGCAAAGAAGGGAAGCACAGCGTGGAGCACTGGATGCTACAGCCACAATACACAACTGGAGGCTTCCAAGAAGACATCTAACCACCCCACTTTTCTTCCTCAGGCGTGGAAAGAAAGCCTGCATGGTGCCAAGCTGTGTGCAGCACGTGCCTTGTCCCACGTGTCAGGGGTCTCCCAGGCAGCAGTCGCACTGCTGCACTGCGAGCAGCTCCTGCAGAAGGCACATGCAGGCAGGGCCTCATGTGGGCTGGGCTGGGCACCATGGCTGAGGACGATGGCACGCGCACAGAGCCCAGACCTGGAGCTGGGGTGTAAATAGCCAGCATCACTTGTAAGGAAGTGTGAAACAGGAACAGTCCTTTGACAGCATAGATATTGGTAATAATAGGATCGCACAAGGAGCTCGTGGTAAGATGAAAGAAAACTTGCTCACTGCCAAAATACTCACGTGAGTCCCTCTCCCCAGATGACTCGGTTAATTGTTTACCTCTCCAGCTCCCCTGTCCCACCCCTGAAAAGTAAAAGCAGTATTTCCAGAACAGCAAACAAAGCTCCATGGCTGGAGGGAGAGAGCACTACTTTATATTGCAAGCACCACTTTGCCACTGACAAGGAAACGGAATTGAGGAAAGTGAAATAACTTGCCCGAAGACACTGACAGACCTGGGAACTAAATTCAGGACTCCTTAACGTGCCAAATCCTGAAGCAGAGGCTCATGAGGTCTCACCAAATCACCTTTTATGTGCATGCCCAGTAAAAAGGAATGAGACTAACTCATGCATATCAGATAAGGGGTTTTTGTCTGTCTCATGTTCAGGGTTTTCAGATCCAGGAATCAGCTGATACATGGAGCATACAACCTTCCCTTCCAGCATTGTGAAGGTAGACCCAGTGCAGACACGCCTGCGTAGCCCACTCAGACAGAGGTGCTGGGAGGATGAGGAGGCTGCTGGGGAGGGAGCTTTTGGGGCACTGCGGCTGCCATTTCCCCTCTGGCTCAGGGCTGCCTGGCCAGAGCTGCAGACAGCACTGACAGGGCTCTTTCCAACAGGCAGAGCTCCACACCAAAACCCAGAGGTGTGCAGATTCCTGTATATACTTATGACAGTTTTCCAGGGAGAAGTACAAGCTAACTCCATCAGTGCCTTTGAGCCTTGACTTGTTAATTGGCATTACTTCTAATTCCCAGCTATATTTTAAGGTATGAACCTAAGGAATTTTAAAGTCATTATGTGGGTGAGGGACTGATAAAAATAAATCCTTCAGGTTTACAAGTGGCAGAGAGGGAATAAAAGGTGTTAAGAAATCTGGGAGTTTTCAGCCAATTGGTTCAAAAAAGTATCCGGGTGGACTGCAGCTTCTGGAGAAAGGTCATTGATACTACTCTGGGTACCTCTTTTTATGAACTTTATGCATCATATAAAATAAATTTAAAGCAGTTTAATTTAACAGTCTAATTAGTCATGGCTTTTTCATCTTGTCTATTTAACTATACACAGAACAAAGAGAAAGGCACGATGCCAAATTTGGAGCTGGCACAAATCATCTCTATGAGTCAAAGAAGCCGTTCCTGCTCATCCAGGCTGGATGTAGATGCAGTTGGCCAAATTTATCCCCGGGGATAACACCGCTAATGTCTGGAGAGTTGTATCGTGTATGGATTAGACTGCCAGGAATTGACTCCCCTTGGGGCAGATCTCTTGGTCTCCATGTTCAGAGCTTGAGCCAGGCTAGTGAAAACGTGAGTTAAATACTATGGAGGAATGACTTAAAAATTCCAGATAGTTTGGAGCTCAGCTCCTCTGCGTGTTGGCTTCACAAACATGCATGCAAGTATTCCCCATCACTTCAGTGTTTAATTTCCATCCCCTTTCACTATATTTCAGTGTTCATATAATCACACAGTCTCAGGCAAATGGCAATCACACGAATGCATCCTCTACCGGAAAGGTGTTTCTCCACTCCCTTGATGTGGTTATACTTGTTACACCATTACATAAGTTGTGCCTTGTGCTTCAGCTCCTCTGTGAAAACCCACAGCAGTAGGTAGACCTTGGTGCAGAGGCGTGAATCAACTCATACTGACAAAGGTGAAATTTCTAAGCAGGTTTCCAGCTAATGCAATCTTTAGGCTAGCTGATACCTAGAACTCCATGTCCACACTTAGAGGCTGCTTTGTTTGGGTAGGGTTGTGATTCTGCTGCCAGTTTTTATTAACTAAAGAAATAATCATTTCTTTCAGGTTTCAGATTTTATTGATTCCATCAGAAACCTGTTTCCTGTTTGTGGAGGCAAGGGTCTCATCTATTTTACATTGTGCTTTTGCAAGATCATGTACTGGGGGCAGGTTGCCATCCTGAAAAGCCCTCAGGGCTCTCCTCCCATGCCGGCAGGAAATGAAAGGGTTGGAGGTGACTGAGGTGGCAAAGCCATGGGTCATCTCAACCCCTGGGTGACACAAAAGTCACTTCCAAATTGCTCTTTTCAAAGTTTCTATAAGTTGTCTTTTCCCAGCCAAAAGCAACTACAACAAACACAAACAAAGTAAAGAAATGCAAATGTATCTTAAACCACCTAATAATTAACTGTGTTCAATTAGTCTCTGAGGTGCTCTGCGCTGCTGTGTGGTCTCCCTGGAGGCACTGGCAGCACCATAGTGGTGAGTTGATGAGTTCTGGTTGTATCTTGTCCACACTGGGCTGCCTCACCACACTTCTCCTCTGGCTCAGCTTTCTGAGGAAGAAAACCCACTTCTGAGGACATTATTTCTCTTCCTGCTGGAAGCCAATGAAATGCTCAGTCCTCCTATTTAAAGCATTTCCAAGGCACTGCTTTCATGGAACTAAGAAAGCTGCTACACCGAGTCCCATTCCTAGGTGCAGCAGTGGCCAATCTATACACCCTGACCAAGCCGAGTTCTTGTGTGTTAGGGGGTGCAGGTCCCTGAGGTTGCCGGTATCCACTTGCCAATGCACAGCTCTCTCCCCATGTTAGCACTGGTGATTAAAGCAATAATATTTGTGTCTCAGTGGATGATGAAACAAAAAAAAAAGAGTCTCTTCCATCTCAATAAATATTGTGTTTTTCTTAGTACTCCTGTTGCGTGAAGACCATGTCTCTATTTTGGCATTATAGTTTGGAATGAATGAGTTTCTCTATTCTTTGCTGGGATCTGTAGACTTTAGTGTTAAATGTCACATCTATAATCTGTTTAAACTCCTGTTTCTTCTGCAGCTTAGTGTCACTGGGCCATCAGGCACAGATGCAACCAGCACTTGTGCAGAATCTGACCTCTACACTGCCAATTGCATTCTTCCATGAAATGCTGTAGGAGCTAAACACAAGTCAAATAGCACTGCAGGAAAGAGTTCCCAAAGGGGTCCTGAGCATGATTTACAGGAACAGGTGGGACATGTCCAACACACCATGCTCTGGATTAACCCAATTTCTAGCAATATCTCTGTCGGTAATGTTCTCTTTTTACACCTCTACAGAAATACCTGTTCATAAGGATAAGAGGCCCATGTTGCCTTCTTCAGATGTACTTCCCCAAATGTTGGAGTTTTCTGCATTCTTCTTGGAGTTGTCTCTCCTGCCTTATACAAGAGCGTCCTGCATGTACTTGTTAGAAGTCCGTTACTGCTGTATCTTTTGAGATTTAACATTTGATTTTCATATTGCTTGTGGTTTGTTTTTTATTTTATTTTTCTTTCTTCTCTCTCTAATACTGCTGGAATTGGCCTCATGCTGACTTATGCACCGCTGCTGGACTCACTAACACTCTTTTTTTCTCCCTAGGCACATCCACACACTATCACACAACAGTGGTTGTTGGTGCCAGCAGGGTCTCCAGAGCTGACACAGCTGCTGATGCATTTTACTTTTCCCTTTCTACATCAATTGACTCTGGCCACCACTGCATGTTTCCTCACATCTATCAGTTGCCGTGCTGTGGACAGTGTTATGTGCCACTTTCTGTGGTTTCCAGCATTTGGCTCTTTATGGCTTCCTGACCTGGGACTTTTTCTTGCAGTAGTTTGTATAAATCATCTCACACTGCTGCTTTTCAGAAACTCCGTTGTGGACAGGTTTAATTCCTTTGTGTGGTACATTTTAATTGTTTTATCAAGGTTTTTTTTCCCTGAGTTTTCCAACCCCGTTCCCTGGTGTTTTGCCCCAAATCCCAGCCATAATATATTCTTTCTAATGAGAGAACATAATTGTAAGATGGGTACTTCAACTTTCCATTACTCACAGACTCTTTTAGAGTTTAATCCTGAGTTTGTATAATTTTTCTTTTTTTCTGTTGAAAAATGAGAGGTTGATGTATTTAATCTCTCCTGGAGGGCCACAGTTCTTGCATTGTTTTATCACAGTTTTGTACTTTGTTCCTCTGTTGCAGTTAAAGAAAAGCTACAAAAAGTGCTGGTTCCAAAATCAGCCATTATTAAGAGGGCAGCTGCTGATTGATTTTATTCACTACAAGTGTCAACAGATGCTTTCAGTTGTTGTATGCATTTCTAAAGGGCTTCACCTTTCTCTTGTTTTAAAGAAATTTTGCAGCAATGTCTTATCCAAGTCTTACAGCAGCATCAATGACACAACAATGGTCTAGCAAGTGAAAGGCCTAGAAAGGGGAAGCTCAGAGAGTGGTGGCTGAGAATAAGTGACTAGCACTGGGAGTTCATGAGACTGGACACTGAGAGTGGGAGGAGAAAAGAGATGCAGGCTGTGAAAATCAGGGGCCTAGCAAGCAGGAAGCTGAGAGAAGGGATGCCATGAAAGCAGTAGGAAAAGAAACTGAGAGGATCAGTGAATGTAGGCTGAGAGTTAGGAGCTGAATGGGAAGTCCAGAGTAAGAAGCCCAGTGAATGAAGGCTGAGATGGTGGGATGCCAGGAGCGTTTAGGCTGAGAGATTGGGAAGTCCAGGGACTAAAGGTCCAGAGAGTGGGAGGCTTAGAGAGTGGGGGGTCAGAGGGTGAAGGTTCTAGAGAGAGGGATTCTAGAGAATGGGAGGCCCAGTGATTAAGATGCCCAAAGAGCAGAAGCTGAGCAAGTGAGAGGTGGTGCAGGAGATGGAAAACCAGTCCCAGAACCTAAGCTTTCTATCAGCAATCCCTCATCTCAGGCATAATTGACAGCTGACAACTGGGCCTGGCTATGCCTGGCTGCCATGCGTCCTGTATATCGTCCTGATATAAACGATGTTACAAATAACATCTGCTCTCACTCCCTCTTTTCAAGTGCTTTTGAGACCTATAGCTGGCTTTTCTTTCAGCTTTCCTGATATCAGAACAAACAAGGCCACCTTTTCGGCCATCACTCAGGCTATGAAGTGACATGGCGATGATGACGACACTGTGGGTGGAGCCATCTTCCAGAGGTAGAGTCCTCTTGTTTGTTTTTGGTAATGCACAACACTGTCAGGTTGGCCTGGGATGTGAGTCACCCCATCATCCAAGAAACTGTGTTGGAAACATAGAAATAAGGGACAGGGTAGGAGCAGAGATGCAGTCTGAACTCAGTCATCTGTACTGTGCTGGCTGTGGGTAGGGACAGAGAGAAAAGCAGCATTGGCACCTGTTAGTGGCCATTGAAAACTCCCATGTTCTGCTAATCTGTGCTTGTAAAAAGGCCATCTGCTAATGCTCAAAGGTCACTAATTTACCAGCCCTGTTTACTCCTCCCTCATTGGCTGGGCTGAGCTTTTCTGAGAAGAGAGGGCTTAAATGGTTATTATGGTGGCGCCTGCCAGTGCTGCTGTATAGTTAAGGGTCTGTCCGTATTTTCATTAGAAACCCAGACTTGCAGGACTTTTTAAAGTTGGCCATTAAAGTGTGTGCTTCTTGCTGCCTGCTCAGGCTCTGGTATAGCCTGTCAGATTTCATGAACAGAAATAATCCTTGTAGGCACATTTTTTAGTTTCAAGAAATCAATCTGGCTCCTGTTTAAATTTAGGGAATTCAGAAATTCAGAAAGATTTGGTATGGAATGCTTTGGCAGTGTTTCTATAACTTGGCTGTGGCTGAGTTTTGGGAAGGGAAGTTCTATGCTGGATTTGTTGATGGAAAAAGTGTTTATTGCTTTCATATTTTCATGAAAAAAATAAAAGAATAAAAAAAACAGAAAATTTAAGACTGCATGTTTGCAGCTCTGAGGGCTGTTTCTGTCCTGGTGAACAGCACAAGGATGTGCATCTTGCTCTGTAAATTTGTTTGCACCCTGTTATGGCACCAGAGATTATATTCATGTTCTTCTTGCCCTGTTAGCCACTGCCTTCTCCTTCATATGTTTTTTTTCAGAATCTTCTCTTTCATCTACCTCACCCAATAGGAATCTAAAATACTCATTTTAATAATGAATTAAATTGTGCTGCTGAGATTTGCACACCCCCATGTTGGGTCACTGTGGAAGTTGGGCTTACCCTCCCAGTGCAGTGCACTGTGTCTGCAACTTAGCCTGCAGTCTCCTTGGGATGAGGCTGACTTTGGCTCTCTTTACTTCATTCTGGTGTTTCAGGGCAAGCTGGGAAAATGTGAAATATTGAAAAATATTGAAATATATTTTACAAAAAAGATCCTTCTTTTTAATTACTATTATTATTTTTTAAGTGAATCACCTTTCAGTATGCTTTGGTAGAGAGGCAAGGCTGTGCTGGGTGCTCTTGGGCCAGCAGTACGGTCTACCCTATGGATGCATCTCCCTGCATTGAGGAAGATCTTATACACTTATTAATTCTTATTACTTATTAATACTTATTAGAAGAAAATAGAACCACCCAAAATGGCTGCACAAAAGACACAACAGGCATGTAACTGCAGAACACAGATGCAAAATTTTGTAGTTGTGAAAGTCCATCCCTCCCTCTCCTGTGTGCCCTCATGAGATGACATCCTCAAGCAGGCAGCATTTGTGGCCTGCACAGTCCAGGGTCTGCATATAGCTTAGGGAAGAAGCAGAGGGCCTAAACTCTGAACTGCCTTGATTTTGGAGTTTAAGGTTACATTAACATAGTTCTCTTTCAATTAAATGGAACTAGCAAAAACTTGGATCATTCTTTTTTTCCTTCTGAGACTTCCCAGTGATAAAATGAGATACAACTGCTCAAGTTTCTATCCTTCATTTCTGATAACGACAGAGACTGTCTCATAAAAACCAGCCTTTTATCTCCTCCAATTAGCTGAGTAGCTGTCCCCTTGTACTGCGAAGTTCTGAGTCTGTACATCCTCTTCCCACATATGGTCAAAAAGCACTCCCTGCACCTCTTCATGATGAGCCCGTCCGCAGCACTCACCTGCAAATCTCAGTTCCTATTGCATCAGTTTAGTATTTTGCTTTCTGCATAACATAGAGAAAAAACTCAGGTCAGGGAATAATGAAAGCTTATTGAAAACCTGGACTCTCAAGGTTCAGTCTCTCTTGCTTTTTATTTGAAATTGAGCTTTTATCACTTTTAATCTTTTTTTAAATAATGTTTTAGTTAAAGCATTCAGATTTTCCCTTATGGATTTCACAAGGGTTTTCATCCAGGATTTAGGAGAAGCTCATCCTGTTGTCTGTGATTCACTTGTCCTTTGGATTGTTCTGTTCTGACTGAGCTCCAAGGCCAACTAGGAACAGGATGCTGTCGTGCTGGACACTGTGTGTAAAGAAGGAATATGGACTGCCTTGGAGTATTAGGAGTTGTAAAAGAGCATGCAGAAACGTAGAGGGAAGAAGAATCTCAGTTTTCAAAAACATGATAAAACAAATCCAAAAGTCTCCTTAACGTGACAGAGGTGGTTTTGCGAGAACTCTCTTCTAACCTATCAGTCATTCTTAAACCTGTAACAACCTAGCAGGTAGTTAAAATAGTCCCAGCTAATTGTAACCAGAACTGCTGGCTTATTCTGAGCTGTTGTTCTGATTATGCACCACAGCCAAAACCTTCAGGAGGTGTACAGATAAAGTAGTGTAAGAACTCAAAACAACAATTACAGGCCTGTTTTTTTAATTATTATTATTATTAATTGCTATTAAACTGCTATAAAAGCAAGACCTGAGCCTCTCTTGCAGATATGTCACAGTCCTCTGCTCCAGTGCTTCCTATCAAGCTATTTTTAACCTTATTAAGTAGCAGAGACAGTTTCTGGCTGTAGTGGTGAAGCTCAGCTGCATCTTGTTATAAGTTTTCTTCTGTTTATATATTTATCTCTGAAGTGCAAATCTGTGACATGGTAGATCTCAGCTGAACATCCCTGTTCAGATCCATTTTGCCATAAAGGAGGCTGAAGCTGGTGGTAAGTCTCCAAGAGGAGCAGATGGAAAGAACTTGTTGCCTTCTTGTCCCTTCCATGCTGCTTGGAATTCAGTTTCATCTTCTAAAAATACTCATTTCCTGAAACTGAGATTTACCATCATACTTAGGTCATGTAAACTGTTCCTTTCGATCAGCCTGCTGTCTTGATCCCTGATTTGGAACAGCCCACTGCCAAGTCACTGTTTGCAGGTTGCACTGTAAAGATTTGTCTCACCTGGTGCACGGAGAATATTAGTTTTATATTTAGATAATTTTTAGCTTGACCTAGCAAAAGCGGGGTATCATCTGCTTTGTTATGTAGTAGACAATAATTAGAAGTGATCAGGGGAAGACAGTGAATGAAGGGATATTTCTGATTTACATCTTGAGACATGTCTTTTTGTAGCATGGAGAAGTAAGTGCTGCAGTGTGTGAGGCGGAGATCGTTGTCCAAAGAGCTCAGCTCAAAGCTCTTCTGGGGTGGCTTTGCATGGGATGGGCAGACTCAGTGAGCAGGGGGGTAAGATGATTGCTGTCAGTTGGTATAACTCAGCATTGCTCCACTGACTTCATGTGAAGGGAGAACGGCAGTATGTTTGATAATTTGAGATGCTTCATTCAGGTTTTCTGGAAACACATAGAAATGACATAATTTGTGCAACCGCACACCACTGTTCTTTCCCCAAACAATAAGTGGTAGGTCTACTTTTTATTTTTGATAAAGACTGTCATGTCAACATAAACAAGTCAAACCCGTTGCCTCAGGGACAATGAGCTTTGGGATGAACTGTGGTACACACTGTAAGAAATTTTGAAAGGGAATGATGTGGTAAACAGACATCTACATCTCTGAAGGTGTAGGAAATGGCTGGGTATGCCTCATTTTCCTTTCCTCTATCTTTCTGTTTGAATTGAGTACTAAAAAAGGTGTTTCATATTTTTGCAGTAGTCATTACTTAAAATATTTAAGTAATGAGTTAAAATATTTAAGTAAAGAGTAGGTAGCAATTTGCTGCGATTCTTTCTCAGCACACAGACAAATTCATGGTGAGTCTTAGAACTGAAAGAAAAAAGTTGCCCAGGGAAAGGAGAGGGATTTGACTTTGCAGATATACTTCTAGTTTACTGTATTTATTTATTTATCTATCTCTTGCTTAGGAGTGTTGGGTAGGTTTGTTCCATGGGATTAAATCATATCCCAAACCTTCTTGGCTTTGTGACAGTATGAACATTGCTGGATTTCATTCCCTTCTGCTTGTCCACTTCCTTTCTTCCAAGATCCCCAATATTATATTAAAGCCACAAAACTCCTGCTCTGAGTTCAGAGGGGTTTTCAAGTGCCAAAGCAATCAGCAGAACTTACCTACTCCTTTTAACCTCCATTAATCTCATCACGTGGGACTGTGACTACTCCAATAAATGATCACATATACAAAAATTATTTCTGCGTAAAGACTCTTGAATTTTAGCTGATACTTTTTAGGAAGTGGTCTCTGATATGAAAGAAGATAGACTGGAACCTTCTAGTGCCATCAATAAAATAAAAGTTTGGGTTGAAAAAATATCTTATGGAGCAAAATAGAACAACAAAAATTCATCATTATTTATGTTTCAGAAAGGATTGTGTTTTGTTTAGCTTTTTAGTTAGAAACAATGTATGACTATGTCATAAGGCACTTATCATAGAATCAAAGAATGGCCTGGGTTGGAAGGATCATCAAGCTCCAACCCCCCCACCACAGACAGGGCGGCCAACCTCCATATCTAATCCTAGACCAGGCTGCCCAGGGTCCCATCCAACCTGGCCTTGAACACCTCCAGGGATTCAAAATACACATTGTACTCTCTTATCCAGTCATTTTAGAGTAAAAGTTAAAAATGCTCATCCTGTGGTAGTAGTAACTGGTATTATGTCTTATAGCTGACACATTCTTCAAATACTTTTATTTAGAAGTCTTATTACTCAGTGCTCGTGAGTGTCTGTGAGGGTATATAACATTTGTTATTGAAAATGCTAGTGCTGTGGATAGTGTTTTTGTATTTAGATCTGCATTTGTGTTTTTTCCCAGGCTGCTGAAGGTCAGCCCAACTCATTCTCCAGCCTCTGTGACAAGGGGCAGCCACCAGACTTTTTCTTCTCCTTCCCTGTATACACTCAAACTCTGGAAACAGCCCTAAAGCCATAGGGTGCCCGATTGTTGGTGGGTTTTTTTGTCAGAGGTGATGCCAGTGCCCTGATCTTACAGGTGCCCTTGCATTTCCCAGTCAAAAGAACAAAAGCACACTGTATTATCTGCTAGCACTTCATACCAGTTTTGCCTGGGTTATGATAGATGTAGCTGTACAGTGGAAATTTGGGTCATGTCTGAGTATCTCACTGGTGAGGAGGCAGTCTCTCCATGGGATAAGAGGCAATGGAGAAAGCAAGTTTGCATTATTTTGCTTTGCAAATGCCAAGATGTGGCCTAAGCTTTTTGCTGTTCTTTTTTTATTTTTATTTTGTGTACATATATAGAAAACCAGTAAATTTAAAGAAAACTGAGTATTGTTAGAATAAAAGGTGCCCCATGCAGTGGTTCAAAGTTTTGAATGCTTCAGCTATCCAGGTGTTTTCCCACATAAGTCCCTTGTGGGGAACAGACAGTATGATAAGAAGCAGGACTTCTCAGCATGCTAGCTTGATATTTTGCAGGTGAGGTTCCTTCTGCCTGAAGGATGAATGCTGTCTTACAATGAGAGAGCCTAACCCTAAGGCAAAGACACAGGGATGCTGGGGTTCAAATGCATGTTGTGGTCTGAAACGTGCAGAGCAGAGACTGATATCTAACTTTATTGTGTTGCAAGCGCAGACTCTTACCACTGAAAACTGAGTGTTGGAAGGAGAGATAGGAGAGGGAAGGTGGGCTATTTGCTATTTGTTTTTGTTTTCTCCTGAGAGAACCTGGATCCATACAGAATATGGAAATCTCAGAGTTTCACATGCACGGGACAAAACCTCTGCCCACAAGTTTGATAAGGAGTTTGGACTTGGGAGGGGTTTTGCTGAAGTGGCAGGTGGGTGTCCAGCACTAGCCCTTAGAACATGGTGAAGGTAGGGGAGTCAGTTTCATAGGAAGAGGGAAGTTGGCAAAGTAACTAAACTGAGCTCCTCTCTGGCCTGCAGAACAATTTACTGAGGGGGCAGCTAAATGGCACAGATTAAGCACATTAATGTTTCAGATATTTGCTTGGTTTGCACAGTGCTGTCCAGCAAATTATACTGATGCTTGACAGAATTATTGTCATTATTTATTTTTCTATAAACCAGATTTATAGATATTTGTGGCTTTTGTAAGGCTAAACATAAGAAACATTAATAGCTTTACTAATTATATCACTGCTTTAGATACATAAATAGTGATAAAAATGCCAAGTAAAGTGAGATAATAAAACATTTTTAAAGAGAATTTTAAAGTGAGTTACTGATTGATGATCCCTTGGGTGAGCCTTAACTTTTGAATATGAGAGCAGAGCTTCCTGCTCGGGTGTGAGTGCCTTTACCTCCATCAGCTGACCTGGGAGAGGAGAGAAACAACAGTTATATTGAATGAGTGATTATTAAATCAGATTGCATAATCTGAAAAATATTGAAATCCTACAATAGTATAAACTGAGGTTGAACGTATTATAGCAGGACAGGCTTCTTTTTTCACCTTTATTTTGTTCTCAGCCCCTCTTGCAGTTTGTCTTTTCTTCTTTGTCTCTGCATGCTGAAATAGCAGCCTCCTCAGAGTAGGAGCTGTCTGCTTCCATCTAATGACAGGCATGTGCAGGACCCAGCACAGCACTGCTCTGCTGAGGAATTCTGGGTCCTATCAACAGCATGAATAATAATTTTATAGATATTTTTTAAAAAAATCTTTATTTGCTAACCCTTGCTCTGTCCAGGACTGCATGCAAATTAAAGTATGGTTTTTACACAACTGTGCAATGAAGAATCTGTTTTCCTAGCTATTGATTCTAGTTTTGCTGTAAGCATCCTTTTAAGGAGGGAGATAATGTGTGAAAAAAAAAAGAGTTAATAAATGTTCAGCTGTTGCTGCGAGCATGAATGGGAATTCATCATCGGTTTAAGTGCTGGTTGGACTCCGGACAATAACCCAAGCCTGTTTGACCACCATCAGTGCCACCAAGAACAAACTGGCAGGGCTCGGGGAGCTGCCTGTCCTTGGGGACAGTGCACAGTCTATGCTTTCTCTGATACATGGCACTGGGAGACTCTGTGAGTTTTATTTTTTACTGATTATAATAATAATCTGGTTGAAACTTTCTGGAAGCCCATGGAAAGGCTTGTAGTCTCTAGTGGCCTTTGGATCACAATTGCTGCAGTACTGTCTCGGAGGGAACCACCATGGGAAATTCTCCCAGGTGGGAAAAAAGAAACAGTTTTCTTACTTTTTGCTTGTGATTTCTAATTAACTGGTCTTCCTAATGCAGTTGTGAGTAGTGCATTGTGAAGATGGATGTAGCTAGAAGAAGAAAGTTGAGGCCACCACATCCACGGTGACATCTCATTGCTGTCAGGTGGGATAAGCACAAGACAGTAAATTACAGGCAAACCTTTAGGGCAGAGCTTGCCAAACTTGTAGAAAAGGTGGGGAATGTAATACTGAGTCCACTGAAATCCACTGCCTTTAGACTACTTCTTTGAAGTCTTAGAACATGCAAAGCTGACTGCATGGCTTGAACTCCTCTATGGGAAATAGGATGATACTGGGGCCAGAAGAGCCAGACGCAGATTTTCCACATGCTTGCCCAGCCCATGCAGTATCCCAGCTGCACATAGTAACCGGTGACCACTGCAGGAGTACGTTTCAGTGGAAGGATTCTGGAGTTTCTTTCTAGTCATACTGCAAATATCACAGGGGCTGTTCTCCCTTTGATACCAATCTAGAGATGAAAGGAACAATTCACGTGCATTTTTGAACCATAAAAAACCTATGATGTGCCTTGACACTGGTTCCAGAAACAGGCCACGACATAGGGTATTCTTATCCTTTTCTGAAACATTTTTCTGAGATATTAGAACTGTCTCTGCCGACCATGTCATGAACCTGTGCCACAGCCATAGAAAATAATCCCACAGCACACTTTTTAAATTTAATTCTCAAAACGTGGGCAAAAGGATGAGTATTTGCCTTAGGTTTGCAGAATTTTATAGTCAATATTAAAACTCAAAGTCAAATCGCTGTACATTGCTCTCTTATTTCTATCTTCTCTAATATACTCCATAGGGCAGTGTTTAAAGTTAGCATATTTGAAGGTGAGGATATTTAAACTTTTTATTGGCTTTGAATTAGGAGGAGAAAAGGCTGAGTGTGGTTCTGGCTTGGAAAAAATGAGCTAAAAAGTACTCTTGATACATAGCCCTGTTGTGGGTGAATTTCTGGTTCAAACCTTGTCAGTGGAAAATTAAAACCATCCTTTGTATAGCTTTTTTCTCCCCAGAAGTGTAGACATACTTGTGGTGCCTACAGTGGCTTCTTTTCCTCTTTGTGCATAGGGGACGATACCATCTGGTCAGTCAACAGAGTGCAGTGGGTGGGTGAAAGCAGCAGTGTCCACGTGGGGAGAAGACTTCCAGGCTCACCTCATACACAGACCAGCTGATCAGAGTTAAAGGCAGATAGAAACTAGACAAGACTATTTCATTTACTTTAGCAGACATAGCATACCCTAAATTGTTGGACCTGTTTAGGACCATTGCTCTCCACCTGCACTCATGTTCATTGGTTTCCTGCACTTTTATTCTCCTCTCCAAGATGGCCCTTAGATTTATAGGTGTTTTAAACTTCTTGGAGAAGCTTGCATCTCCCCCAGAACATGGTTCATTATCCTAGAAAAATGCCATCCAGCAGTCTGAGGGTAAACCTCAGGGTCTCTCGGACTTGTAGCACGATAGCCCTGCTACCTGCTGTTTTAAAGATGACATTGAGAGTTAAGTGGGGGAGAGAAACAGAGACGGAAGAAAAGGGGAGGAAATTTCTTCAGCAAAGGTTCTCTGTCTTGAGTGAGACTTCTTATCAGGGGAAGATCAGAAATTGTTTGCCTTCAGTTGATCTTTGAGAGAATTTATGGAAAAACATGGGGACAAGGTAGGTTTTGTGGTTGACAAGAACTAACAGTTCTGAAGTTTCAGAAATCTAATGATCATTTGTATTGACAAAGAATACAACCCCATCTAACTGTCTTGCACCAGTGAGGATAAAGGCTCAGCAGTTGAGTGAGACTGTCAGGATGAGCTGAATAATGTTGATTTTTTTTATTTACCTCCATGCTTTTTCCATAAAAAGGGGATGTTGCATTTTTAATTAAATGTTATATGAATACATTTCAGATAGACCCAAACACAGGGCAACTGTGTTTCAGAAATGCTGCTTCTACATTTAAAATGTATTTGAAATGTAATTTAAGGAAAAAGATAATGGAAAAAAAAAAACAAAAAAAACTAAAATAACTCGAAACAAGCCAGAATATAGTAGCTCATCATTACACTAATATATCAAACAATGTGAGCTTAGCTTAATTATCCCCTTTGAGAGTTGAGAAAACTAAGCACAACCTTCAATTTACAGCTGTTTGGTGCCGGGAACCTGAATTATTATTTAAGGAGAAGAGGAAAAAAAAAGTTTATTTATTGTGACCTACACTCAGTTTTTATTCATCATGGAAAATCTGTATATGCACAAATGAGGGCTATTCATCTGCAGACTACAGCATTCTTCAGCTGTCCGGGGCTGCATCAGCCGCACTTCTTCAGCTTTTGTGTTCATCTCGAAGCCTCTTCATCCAAATTGTTCATCATCTTGATGGCGGAGCTTTATCTTGCTCTAGTGCAGCTGCATTCCCCTTATCCAAAGTGCTGAGAGATACAACGGAGAGAGAGAGAGAAGGAGAAAGGAAGGCAGAATAGAAAGAGAAAAAGGAATGGCCCGTGCTCATATGAGGATAATTTGTAGTTTCTCAATAATAATAATAATAATAATAATAAAAAAAAAAAAAAAAAAAAGGAGGACAGGCTAATTACTGGCTTAACTAGGGCAGCCTGTGGATCCTCATGTCAAAAGGACTAGCGTAATTATTTGCCATCAAAGCACATTCATATTGTGGTACAAAAGAAGGGCTTTTCGCAAATGGATCTCACTAATAAACAGGGCTGAGAGGAGCATTATGTGTCTCCCTGGATGCAAGCGCATTAACACAGTGACATGGAGCATAACTCTCAGCCTCGAGAGAGAGAGAGGGAGAGGAGGGGGAAGAATGATAATTATCCCCCCTCCCCATCCTTCCTCTCCTTTTCCTTTGTGTCGGGCTAGGAAGCCGAACACGACCCGCTGGAAGGCCCAAGGCAGGCTATTAGTGACCTCTGAGCATTGACAAGGTGGCTACACTCTTAAAAGCCCGGCTCCCCATGTCAGGAGGGTCGCCAGAGCCTGTGAGAGGAGCTTTAAATGGTCCAGCAAACACTTCAACCTTAAAGACACCTGGAAGGTCATGACCAATTCAATGTAGATGAATCTGGCATAAAGAGGGCTCTTTTGAATTGGCAGACAAAAGTTTTTTTTTTTTTTTTTTCTTTCTTCTTTTCCTTTCCGTGTTGTTTTTTCACAGATCTTAGCATAAGAGACGCCAGAGAAAGAGGCATGATTCTGGAGACCACTTCTGCACTCACTGAGCAGATGTGGAGCCAGGCGGCCTCGAAGGCTGTGGGCTTTCATTGGGAAAAGCAAACAGGCTTGGAAAGAAAGGGAGGGAGCAAGTAAGGATCTTCAAGGGAAGCCTGCAAGCATCAGAGTGCTATAGCACGTTTCAAACCCATACGACAAAACACGTGTGCACATGTAGATATGTATGTGTCCATAGGTTATATAAGGAGACTTTTTATCTTCTGCTGTTCTATCCTCCAGCTCTGCTGCCAACACAGGCTTACAGAGGTGATCCTGCTTCTCCCCTGCTACCCCATGAGCGTGTCTGTGGGCTGCCATCCAGCAATGGAGTGCTGCTGCTGGTTACATGACTTCTACTGGGCAATGCCAGGCATGATCATTTGTTTCCCCAGCTCTCCTTTACTTGCTCTGTTGTCATGTGTGACCCCAGCCCCGTGTGTTCTGAGTGCCAACAGGTCAAGGGATGTCAAAGACATCCCTTCTGCCCCACCACCCCCAGACCCTCTGAAACCCCTCAGGCAGTGCTTGGATCCTGGAAGGAGCAGACATCAGTGTTTCTGGTAGGATGCTTCTGCGGTCAGAGAGGAAGGAGGAAGAGAGGTGGGCAAGGAGCAGGAACAAACCTGGGGCCATGAGGTGCCCAAGTACCTTGAGATGATGGAGAGAAGCCACCCACTTCTGCTGTTCTTCTGCTGTTCTTCTGCTCTGGAGGAATTTACAGAGCTTTTTTGGGGGAATTCCTATGGTTTTTATTTTTAAAGTTTTTAAAAACACCTTCTCTGAACTCAGCATGCATTCACTGTTCATATGGTAACTTTCACTAAAAAGTAATCTGGGTCTGATTATGTACTCTACAGTACCTCTGCTGCTCCTTGAAACATAAGTAAGGCTTGTTCTTTCTTGTGACATCCCTTCCCAACACTGCAAACCATGGTGCACAACTGGAAGAAGGAAGGTGTTGGTACAAGCAGAGAATGTATAGCACACGATGACAGGAATCCGAGCAAACAACCAGAATGGGATTAAAGGACTTTTAAGACTAACTCATATTTTCAAGGAACTGAAAACTAAGTTGTTTCTTCTGCAGCACTCTTCTGGGTCACATCCAGGTCATGCTGCAGAGGGGAGCCCCCACAGTGTGGCACACGTGGACTTCTCTGATGGGGATCAGGAGTCCAGGTCTGCATGTAGCTGTTAGCATCACACTCTCAGGAGCAGCTCACTGAGCTGCTACCTTCAGATGAGGGCTGCAGATCTGTCATCTCTTGTGCACTTGATCAAGAGTCGGCCTTGGAAAACCATGAGATGGGTTTAAATCGGTGGAGTTAAACTTGTGGTAGTCCTTTCATTTTTTCTGTTTGTTTGTTTGTTTTCAATCCTCACTTGGTACCTTCAGAAAAGAACTGAGTGCTTTGTTCATATTCTGCTTTGCAGCCAAAAAGAGCAACAAAATGGACTTCCAATAAGAAGCGTAATTCAGGAGGAGACCTTTCAGTGCAAATCATAAAAACCTGTTGCAGCTCATACTAAAATAGCAAATGCTGGCAACATGAGACTACAGGTGAACCTGTGCAGACGTGGCTTTGGGGCTAGGCAATACTCCTAGGGAATTAGGAGTATTGCAAATATCCACTCATCTGAGAGCTGTTCCCCAGAAAGGGACGCTGGAGTGATAGAGACCTACTGCCCAGGGAGCTGGAGCTGCTTGTGGTCTGCTTCTGCACGTTTCCTTGCCTCTTTAGCCCTGCAGTTCCCTTTGACCACATTTCCCTGGATTTTACCAAATTCTGTGTAGTCCTTTTATCCTGAGTTTACACAAAACTGTAGCCAGAGACTTAGTGACAGAACTGGACCCACTGTTGTATAGATACAGTGGAGTGTAAAGAATGTAATTAATTTCACCTTTAAATAAACACCTCTATAAACAGAGTTAGAGAAGTTAGGTTTTTAAATGGGGAGATGGGGAGAGCTTAGTCTTCTTGGTGTTTTTAAATTAATCCCAGTGAACTTTCCTGGCTTAGTTGCATCCAGTCATGCCAAAGGCTCAGTGCTGATATTAGCAGTAAGGATAATGTTATTAATATTGCTACACCAGATTAAAGAATGTTATAGAGTTAGTATTTGTAAAAAAAAAAAACACTCCCTGTGTTAATGGTAACTTTTTTTGCCATTAACTGGGGCTTTTGCAGTATTTTAAACACTTACATAGTGTTTATGAACCTGGATAAGTATTTCTAGTGTTGCCAAGTATAATCAAAGACAAATAGAACAGTTGCAGCACTTTTTCCCCTGATGAAATGATATTGCTTCTAAACCCCTTGCTGGCCTCCAGCAAGGGACCACGTCCTCTTAAAGCAGGAGTGTGCTGCTTGAACTTTGCTATCGCCTAATGCTTTCAAGGTTGCTTGTCTGAAGTGACTTAATTTGTAGAGCAGAGCCAACCTTGTACAAAGGCTCCAAAAGCCACAGTGAGCCAGGGCAGCAGGGCTATTACTAATTTTTTATTAAAATCCCTTAGGCACACACAGAAGGCCCAAAAGCAGCTTTAATAATAGACAACATACAGCACATTTTTCTTGTATTCCCATGTAATCAAATCTAAAGCTTCTGTGCACTTTCTTTGTTTTACCTAGAGGACCAGCTTCCAATTTAGTTGTGGCCTGCACTAAACTGATTTTTCATTGTAATTAATGCCTACTTTGGCCTTACCACTTACACAACTTTCCATTAGAGGTTTGCAGCCATCCGCAGAGTGTTTGCTGAGTTACCCTCCCATCCTACTACTGTTGCAATTTTTGTTAAACTGCTTTTTTTTCCTTTTTTTTTCTTTTTCTCCTTCTTTCTTTCTTTCTTTCTTTCTTTCTTTCTTTCTTTCTTTCTTTCTTTCTTTCTTTCTTTCTTTCTTTCTTTCTTTCTTTCTTTCTTTCTTTCTTTCTTTCTTTCTTTCTTTCTTTCTTTCTTTCTTTCTTTCTTTCAGGAATGTTTAAATTACGCAGCCCAATTGGTTTTGTTTCCCTTTTATTTTTTCTCTCCTTTCTCCCCCCCCAACTCCCTCTCTTCCCCCCGCCTGCTGCACCTATTAAAGTGGTTGGGCAGGAGTCCAACTGGAAGGAAAGCCTTTAAGTGATTTCAGAGAGGGCCAGTGGAACTTATTTAGGCCTGGGGTCTGCTGCGGTTAATTTTCAGTCTGTGTTTTGTGCTGTCCATTTCCTCTGAAATACTACCTGGGGTTTAAGGTTCCTCGGCACAGGATGTTAATAGGCCTCTGCAAACATTCAAAAGGCAGCTTTCCCACCACTAACCTTAAAAAGATTGTGGCGCCGGGCCCGGGGTCAGATTGAATAGATGAAAAAGTATACGCTGCGCTTTTGCTTGCTCTTGGACCTTTCCCTGTTGGCTCGCCTGACATTTTCAGTGACTTTTCTTAGTACCTTATTTTCAGCATGCTTCCTAGAAAATTCTGCTTATTACATTCTCCTGTCCCCCCAACAACATCCCTAAGCCAGGTAGCACAACAATTTGTGATTACAGCTTGCTGGCTTCCTGACTCTCCTCCTTCAGCTGCAAGGCACTGCCTCCTGATGGCCCCAAGGCCCAGCTGGACCCCTAGGTGTAACCTACCCACACTACTGCTGGCACTGGGTCCACAGGGCTGAAGCAGGGAGCTAATCACTACTATACATGTCTATGCCTTGCCAGCTTTGCTGCCACCATAAGGAGCGCAGCCCCATGTGGGATGCTAGGTGCTGCAGTTCCTTTTGCAGTGCTTAGATCTGGTCACTAGATCTGGGTGTCTGGCATTACTCAAAAGGAGCCAAAGGATGCTGACACCGCGTGCGCTCTCCTTATGTAGTCATAGAACCATAGAATCATTAAAGTTGGAAAAGACCTCTAAGATCACTAGGTGCAACCCCACCCCATCCCCATCATGCCATTAAACCATGTCCTCCAGTGCCCCATCTCCATGGTTCTTGAACACCTCAGGGAGCAGCCTTGTGTCTGAAGAACATACACTGCCATATCCTTTGGTGGTACCCAACAAATTAAGCAAACCAGTGGCAAAGGGGCCTGGTGTCCTCCAGCCTGCAGCAGGCAATTACTGATTGTGGTATTTTAACATACTGGACAATGGCCTCTGTGTGAAGGGACCGGTTGTTCTGAACTCCTTTGCGTAGGTGCAACTCCCGTTGGGACAGGGGACGGATGCTTTGAACTGAAGGGTTCACTTGATTGCAGTGTGTGGATTTCTAGAGATATCCTGTTAGATTTCCTCGGATCAAGGAAGAAGGGTGCATATGATGCCCCAGATCACACAGGTCTGCTCTTTCTTGTACCCACGTTGCATCTCACCATTGTACAAAGAAATAGATCTCTTCATAGTTTTTTTTTCTCCAGAATGCAGTGTTCTTCAGTAGTTGACAGAGAACAAAGGAGGTGTGTGAGAGGCCCTTGCCCATCTGCCCCAGATGTGCAGGTGTTGGGCCACAGTTGCACCACCATCCCGAGCAGCAGATGTACATCCCAACCCAGCTCCCTTCTGCCCTCTGACCCTGCTCCAACCCTATTCCCGTTCACCTCTAGCTCACTGTCACATTCTGTCTTTCCTCCCACCTCTGTGAAGCAGGAGCCTTTCAGGTGAAGGTGGGTTTCATGCTGGTATTGAATAAGTTAGCCTGGTGTTCAGGCTGTCATGTGGTGCAGACATAATGGCGTGTAGTTCAGATGCAGAGCTACCACCCAGAGATGCAAGCAGCAACTGGATGGAGTTTTGCACAGCTCACAATGTATTGCTTGCGAGATACTTACTCATCGTCCACAGGATTTTTCTCACTGGCCCAGGCAACAAGAATCTCACCTTCTGTAAACACCTCATGGGTATGTGTGATACTGTTCTGCTGCAGGGATCTGGCCCTGCACCTAAAAGCATGATTTCCAGAGCTGCCTTCTCTGAGAATGACCCACAACACCACACCTGCTCTGCCTGTACAGCAGTGGTTGTGGGCAGTACTGGTGCCCACAAAGCACCCCTCAGGGCAGCACCCGGTACTGCTCTAAACACATTTGTGTATCTCTCCCTGACATTTGCTCTGCTAAAAGGTCAGTGCTCTGCAGTGGAGACGAGAACAACCCTCCTCATTATCACGTATTACTGTGAATTGCCGTCTCTGACTCCAAAGCTTCCAGTGATTTCTGCTGCAGCAATTGGAGTGATCCAACACAAAGCCCGCTGGGCTGGGAGCTCTGCCTGGACCATGCTTCTGATGCTCAGGGGAAGAAGCAATGGCTGTTTGGGGAATATTTGGGAAAACCCAGTGAATTTCTTACTGCAGTAAGTTCCACGCTTGCAGTGACAGGGAAAAACATGATGACAAGACAAATTTAATAAGAAGCACAAGCCTGCAGAAAGAAAGGGCCATTCTGCTACAAGCCATTCATATTTTTCAGCCTTCGTGCAGAAGCGCCACTGGGATTTTGTAATCTCTGATGTCAGAGATGGTGCTGGCAGAGGCAGAGCCTGAGGCTGAGCCCCAGTTGGTGTTTGTGTTCAGAAAAAGTGAGTGCTGGGAGGGGAATGGGTGCCAGAGGAGTCTTAGGTTGGATATAAGAAAAAGGTTCATTACAACAAGGGTGGTGGAGCACTGGAACAGGTTGCCCAGAAAGGTGGCGGATGCTATGTCCCTGAAGATATTCAAGGTCAGGTTGGACGGGGCTCTGAACACCTGATGGAGCTATAGGTGCCCCTATTCACTGCAGGGGAGTTGGACTAGATGGCCTTTAGGGGTCCCTTCTAACTCAAACAATCCCTTGTCTCTGTGATTCTGTCTCTGGCTTTTGAATGTCAAGAGGCTGAACAAGGAGGCAGAGGGGTGGAAAGCAAGCCTGTTTTCCTTGTTGAGCTAAGACCTTGGTGAGGTGGAGATGTGGTTTCCAAAATAAGCATGTGTGACATTGGAGCTCGGCAAGCTTCTAGGGAGAGTCCATTTTGTAGCCATGCCTGCCCTCTGCTTTACACACTAAACCCCAGTACAACCCCAGGAGCATGTAAACGTATAGAAGGGACTGGAATGTTCATGGAGTGATGACATTGCTGTAGAATAACTGGGTGTTTCATTCTCTCTGTTTGCATGTGTTTGGTTAGTTGGGAAACAGGCACATGGCTGTCCACTGGGAGACCTGGCTGGGGACAGTGAGCACTGTGCTGGCACTCCTCCAGGTGCAACAGGCTGCCTGCATGTCCACGGGCTGGCTTTCCCCTTCTTCTGCTGACTGTGAGTGTGCCACGAGGGTTGGGAGAAGTGATGATAAACTGCTGATTTTGTAATGCAAGAGTCTGGGGAGAAGAAGGACCTTACTTACTTTGGCCTCAACTATAGGTGAGTCCTGGGGAGCCCTTCTGCAAAAGCAAAGTCAAAAGAACAAATACTACCCAACTTGGTTTTCACATAGAACTTTTTTTTTTTTTTTTTTTTTTTCCCCAGAACAACCATAAAGAAAATATGTTTGGAAGCCAAATATTTTTTTCACATCCTTCCTCTTAATTTTCATCCTTAATGCAGTGGTGGTGGCAGGCTTCAGAGATGCACTCAGGCGAAGTCTGTGGGGCTATCAGAGAAGAGCATTATCTAACATTTCGTGAGACGTCCTGCAATCAGCAAGGATCCTTGGCCATGAGCATAAAAGAAAAGGTTTGATCCTACAGACAGTGTTCCTTGCCTGGATTTCATAATGGTGGAGGCAAAGCCTGTAGCAGTATCTGCTCTTTGGCTATGCAGACATTAAAGGTTATGGTGTAGTAACTACTTGAGCTACAATGCCAGGCTTTCAGAGAAGCCATCTTCCAGTGAGCAATACGCCTCTCCTCTTGACAGTTGGGTCCCCACAAGGATGTCCCACCACTAATGCAGGATGCAGGATGCTTTGATCATCCTATCTTGATAACCTGTGATTTGTCCCTCTCTGTAGATCTGGAGCAATAGAATGACCAGGTCAAGAAGAGTATTTCACATAATTTCCCTGTGTTTGTATTTTTGCCTTATAAAAAACCCTATTGGGTCTTAAGTTTTTAGATTCTTAGATGATCTCTACCTGAGAAGTATTTGTAGGTGCTCTTAATACAACACTGATGGGAGTTTTTTACATCAGTTCAGTAAAGCGATAGCAGTATTTTGAATTCTTTGCCTTAGAGGCTGAGACTGTAACAAGATGAGGTTGACCTCTTTTTATCTGTTCTTCTGTCTTGCTGCTATAGAAAGTTAGTAGCAAATTCAAACTTAAACTATGGTTGCCATTAATGGAAAATTCCACTATTTTTATTAAATTTCAGAATCACCTCAGCTTGCATGAAAAACAATGGTGTTGGATTTCTTTTTAAAATTAACAATGTATGTAGCACAGTAAAAACGCTGACATTTACTTAGAGCCTGGAAGTAAAGAGACTCCGAGGCGGATGGCAAATGGCAGCTCTTCTCTCCGCCATCCCACAGCCTATGTGTGCGGTCAGGTGGTACATGTGCATGAGGTGGGGCAATGGGACTATGCATTTAGGAGAAAAGTCAAGGAACACCATCACCATTGCTACATTTTGCCAGTAGGAGAACATCAAAGTTCACAGGGAAAAGAAAGACTTATTTTAGTAGCTGGCTTGGATGTCTGTCAAAAGGGGAGGGGATTCTGAAATGAAGCTGAAAATTTGGTTCAAGGATGCAGAAGACAGAAACTAAGGCTGGATAGTCACTAACTCCAATGTGTGTGGTGGTCAGGCCCCATTCAAATTTCAAAGGGACATTTGTGCTCCAGCTGATGCAAGAAGTGGAGGTGACGCGCTGGGGTTGCAGAGCAGGGAGTTGGCTGGCGAGGAGCAGGGGAACTGATAGGAGACATTACTCTAGTTTGACTTAAGGTCTTTAATGTGTGTTTATTTATTATATAAAGTTATGGTGTTGGTATATTTCCTTAGGTTCCTTTGAAATTCTCTTTAGGACATGTCTACCACATTCAGCAAGATCCCTTATAAACAGGGAATTGTTTCATATCTGTAGATCACCAGGAACCTACTGTTGTAGAGCAGCACTGTCATTGCCTTCCTAATTGATTCCTTCCTTCATTATCTAATGTATGTAGCTATGGAATTATTGACTATGTGATTTCTTTTCTTGGTGGAATCCACAATGGAAAAAGTAATACTACACAGGACAGGGAAATAAAGCACGGCTGTGTTACAGATGGTAATATAGAGGATGGTTGATACATGGCATATTCATTCCTATTTTGGACCTGATCTCCACCCTCCTCTGTGGCTTAGAGGATGCTCTGGTTGTGTTGAGCAAATGCAGAACCAGATACTTCTGCCAGGTTCTCCTTCTGTCCTCATGGCTCTTTGCTACAGGGCTCTGTGATACAGAAGTCACCTAGGGTTGGTGGGGGTAAGGGTGTAGCTCTTCACTACAAGCTAGAACTCATCACTACAAGCTAGAAGATGCGACAGGCCCCTGGGCTTCAGTTTGAACTGATTTGCCTGGAAAAGTCATTCCACCTACACTCAAGGGAGACTGTGCAGGAAGTGCCTGCAAAGGTCTGTGCACAACTGAAACATCCGTGACACATGTCTCCTGCTCACAGCACTTGGGTGACTGTAAATAGACATTTTTCCTTCCACTGCAGCTCCCCAGCTGCTAGTCAGGAGCAGGATTTCACCATATCATGTGTCAGGTTCACATTCCTGCTTTACAATGAGTGCTTGAGAGAAGGTACTGCAGGTTTCTCCCATTTCCTAATGTCCCAGGTTCCTGGCCTGGTTCAGCCCGGTTCTGTGACTGAGCAGGGTGGGGGGTGGACCCAAGGACCCACACCCTGGGAGAGGGGGAAGGGAGAAAAGGTGGGAGATGGGCCTAAAGACAAAACAGTGGCAGTGAGCTAAGGTAGAAAACTAATTTACTAAACATGATAGCGGAATGCAAGATAACACAATATAATACAATATAATTGGAATTGAAGCTAATAAATCAAGTAAAATGGGAGAGAGTGTCCAAATGAAAGGTCTTATTCTAATGCAGAAGGTGAGATGGGTAGGGAGCCCACACTGCAGAGACAAGCAGTAAAAATAAAGGGGCAATCTCACGACTCCTGAGCAGTTTTATCTTTCCCTCTAAACAGAAAACGGAAACGGAACAGTGCAGTCTTCTGGGATGATATAGTTCTTCTCTCCTGAGAACCAGGTACCTGGAAACATCAAAAGCCCATGGAACTGGAGCATTAAGTCTTTAACTGCTAGTACACCACATGATGTTAGGATGTGGAATACTGATAACAGAAATCATAAAACCATGACACCTACCTTGGCTGCTTCCATTCTTGGTTCAGCATACTCCACACTCTGAACTCCAACATGTGCTAAGAGCAAGGCAAAGATCTCAGGGCTGCAAGGTTTCCTCCCCCAAAACTGTAACTGCAGCTGCCTCCCTGGGATCCCATAACTGTAAGTGCCCTCTGCTATGTCTGTTATCACTGTGACCTGTCCTTCGCAGGGCTCTCTGATGCTGCTTCAGGTGCTTGCAGCTTTACCTAGGACTCTGCAGATGGATTGATTCTCACAACTTTACCTAACAGGTCTGTTAATTCCATGCTGAGAGACTTTGCCTGGCCTCCAACAAAGTCAATCAGCCCAAGAATGATTTTGCTAACACGGAAGGCTATGTAAAGTATGGCTATATTATTCTGAGGCCTTTTTAAAAAAGCTCTGCCCCTCCTATGCATTTCTAAATGGCCTCTTAAATTCTGCGGGTTTTTTTTTTTTTTTTTTTTCATTATGAGCTATATGCTCTAAACTGAATATCCATCTCTTGTGCTGGGTGAATTTTTTGAAACATGATAATTTGGTGATGTAGTGATGTCTGGAAATGGTTCTGTTAGGAGAAGAATCAATAATCCTCATGTTTTATTTTGTAACCGGCTTGGTGGTCAGCCAGAATGGGCCCAATGGTGGGCAGAATCATACTGGTTCTTTGGGAAGGATTCTCTTCATCTTCCCAGAAATCTTGTATTTTCCGCTAACAGATTCCAGGCCCTAGACCAGATGGAACTGTTCAACAGGTATTGTCACAGCAGGGGTCCTCTTGCCTCCATCATTATGAAATCCAGGCAAGGAACACTGTCTGTAGGATCAGACCTTTCCTTTTATGCTCATGGCTGAGGTTCCTGGCTGTTTGCAGGATAGCACACAAAATGTTAGATAATGCTCTTCTCTGATAGCTCTGCGGTACAGCTGCACTGGGTTTGCAGGGATTCAATGAGATACAAGGGTATGACCCCACAGAATTTAAAGAAAAAAACTGCAAAGTAGGCCAGAAGCTAGTGAAGAACTTAGCCTAGGCGTGCCTATGGATGCTATGTTACTTCTTGTGACTTTGTTTGGCCTGATCTTGGACAAAGCATTCTGAGATATCTGCAGAAAGGGTGCCATGTCAGTATGTACAATTAGCTGATAGGTTGTGATCGGCAGCTAGGAGGTACAAATAGGCACAAAGCAGCCAACTGATCTCCTCGTGCTTTGTCACCATAGTAATAAGTAAGAAGTGCGTATTTTTGAAAGGCTTTGCATCTTTGAAGGAAGAGAAAGAGATATAATAGCTTTTTAAAAAAATATGTCACATAATTTATTCTGACAAACAGATGTATTTTGTTGTTTTCATCATCATTTGATGAAATACTTTAAAGCTGGTCCAAGGTGGTGCATTTTCAAATATAATATATACAGTACATCTAGCAGTTAACAAAATTTGGATGTGCAGCACAGAATGGTCATTATTTTCACTGAAAAAAAAAAAAAGACACTAATTACTTACAGACAAGATACTTAGCACAAACAGATAAGCTTCAAAATGAAAAATTCTTCGTTTATGATAATTATGTTCTCTGCTTTGTTTTCGGAGACTGATAATTTGAGGCTTTAAAATCACCAGGAAGCCATTAATTGGAATTCTTCAATAAAAAATAAATTACATAGAAGTTCATGATGAGTTGTAAAAGCACAGAGACTGTATTATGCAGTGAGCAACATTGCTCTACTATTTATAGGCATGCACAGCTATGTCTAACAGCAAAACTGTAAAGATTTTGAGATGTGCAGATAGCAATTATTCATGGATCCCAGAGATCTGCAGATATTTCAAATAACTGCTTTTAGAAGATCAGCTATCCAGTAAAAGCAGGGCTTTATTTCCAACAGGCACTCTTCTAACATGTTGCTTCTTGTTTTTGACATCTTATATGACATTATTCTCCTAGAGACTATTATAGTAAGAATCCGTGTACTGGAGCAAGCACTTTGCTGCATGTGTGTGTTGATCGATGGGCTTTGAGGAGCTTGCTCTTGTGGAGGGTCACTATGCTCCTCTTTCCTACACCACGCTTGGACCCTGAAGTCGTAGCAACTGACCAAAGCACACCATTCTATTTCTCTTCTTGCACCGCTTTTCTGCTCTCCACTTGTTTCCCACTTTCGCTTGGGACCAAATCCTTAGTAGTTGAGTAGGACCAGGATGAGGTCTTGTTAGAGCTGATAGGCAGGTTCAGGCCTAAGGATCTGCTCAGTGGCACCAGCCACAACATTCTTCTTTGACTTCCAGAGGAGCTAGGGTGAGCCTTTGGAGCAATGCAAGATCTGTGGGGGGACATAAGAGCTTCCAGCCATTCCCTAAGTAGGACCACTGCTGTCCTTTCAGACATGTGCCACAGTGTAGCCACCAGACTTCAGCAGCCTTCCACTGAATGCAAGACTCAGAAGAGTGGCAAACATGGTGAAATACCTTGCTATATTCAACTTCTCTTCTACTTTCTGCCTGCCCCTGGTATGCCAGCCAATGCCATGAAGAAATGGGGCTTTCCTCTTTCCTTAGTGAGAACTGCCCATCTTTGCCACTGCTTGGGATCTTGGCCTAAGATTTGAGATGGAGATGCTAATGGGCCTCAGCTAATTGTCTGTCCCAGAGGACTATAAAATACAGTCATATCTCAGCTATGCTCTTTTCATGACTGCTGACACCCTAGGCTCCAGCAAGGAGCTCTTTAGATAAAGCAGGTAATAAAAGTGATCACAGGGATCCTTGACACATGCCATCCAGTAAAGAAAACAGCGGATTTCAGCTCATTCACTGGTGAACTCAAGGGGATGCACAAAAGAGTGAAGTGGCCTTGGTAGAGCCTGGTCTAAAGTTACACTTCAGGAGTACATAGGAAGTATTTCCCGAGGACCTGATCAAAGGCTCTCTTCAATGCCAACATAATGCCTTCTGACTCTGCAGGTAGCACTCAAGGGCTTTACGTGACTCATAGGATAAACATAAACAACTGAGGTCAGTTAATTCTCACCATATCAGGGAGTGCAGAGTAGCAAACCATCTTTGATATTTGTGTGTAAAATTAGTGAAAGGTTTCAGCTGATGTGGTGTTTGCTTTGTTGCCTTTTTTCCCCCTCCTCCTGCTTGTCTAAACCTGAGTTAGCGTGATCACAGGGAAAGCAGGAAGACAAGGATAATGGGAGACAGCAGCAGTGAGTCTGTGGGGAGGCGGCTGGGGTGTCAGGGCGAAATGACATAGTGTCAGAAGACAAAGTCATACAATAAAAATATCAGGTCTCTGTTGGCACTTGAAGAGTATTTTAATTCTTGGAGAATAAAACCTACCATACATCATCTGAAATCAATTGATAAGAGATCTCAGAGAAATTAAAAACTGTTTCCTCCCATTCATTAGTAAAGGTGGCTTCTGTCCAAAGCTGATTGTTGGTGTGGGCCAGCTGTGATAAATGTTCCCCTACCCATGAAAAAGAAGCGCTTCTTAATGAGCTATCATCTTGTGTATATTTTAATTTCCAAATTGCTGCAGTGGATATACAGAGTTCCCCTGAAGTGACAGCACAGCTCAGAGGCATGCTGCCCTGTGCAGTATTTTAGAGTATTTACTTTGCAGGTTTCCGGAACTTTCTGACGCCAAACCAATTCCATGACATGAGATCTGCATAATAATTAGCATTGCACCAATAAATTATTAACTCTTATTTGTGTATATTATAGTACAACTTACAAGAAAGTATTCATATCTGGTTAGTGTGAGGCACCTCAGGATCAGTGTGTTGTAATCGTAATGGTTGGGCACTCACAGCTCCTCTTTACTTCAGAGGTAGCTATTGATGCATAGCACGTTTTGAGAATTGTGACATTTCTTTGTAGGGATAGCTGCTTCCTTCTAGAGCGGCTAATCCCGTGCTCCACAATAGCATTGGACCTTGAGGTATCTGGTACACTGGGAAGTACAGCCCTGCAAAATGCAAAGAAGTGATAGCTGCAGTTTGTCCTGTTCCAAAAGCTTTTCCACTCTCCTTAAGACAGACCCTCAGTGGGCTGGAGGGCAGCAGGACATAAGCACTAGTGACGCTTGGTGTCTGTCCCTGTGGACAGAGGAGGGTGCTTGCAGAAGGAAGGCCGTTGCCCTGTGCCTTACTGGCTAAAACCAGGACTGGGGAGATCCTTCTCCCTGCAGTGACTTTTGAAGGAACAGCAATGCATCTTTCTTTTATGCGGCTTTCTTGAACCTTCATGGCCATGTCTCAGGGCTGGAGGAGCAATGTAAGCCAGTGCTGACCTCCAGGTTAACATTCTACCACACTCCTTACAAGAAAACTGCAGAGCAGCCCAGCACAAGCTTGCAGCCATGGAAATGCCCCACGGGTCCCGTCCTGTCCCAAAGCTCACAGCTCCCAAGCAGTATCAATGACTTTTCTCTCCTCAGTCTGAACAGCTCTCAGCAGAGCGGCACTTGGGCTAATGACAGCTGCACTGCTAAGTGTCACCTGGAGGACCTCGGTGCTGTTTCATTCACTTTGTTCAGCTACGGAGAGCTCTGCGTGTAATGGAGACAGGGCACATGCAATGTCTTTGCTGCGTTGCAGGCAGCCGAGCCCCACTCCCAGCACCTCTGAGAATTTGAGCATTTTTAGGAGGCATTAAAGAACTAAAAGAAGTTCAGCATAATTTTTGGCATGCCAGAATTTTCAAAGGATTTCTGCAATTTAATGAACTCATTTAATAGGCATAATTGTCTTGAGTACATGTGAGAAAACTTCTGAAATAGCGGAATTAGGCATGCTCCATTTTGTAGCCTTTCAATGACCTCCAGCAAACGTGTGACCCAGATATGAGAGCCTCCTGTCCACTTGCATAAACATGATGCTTTAAAAAGGCAGGGAATGGGCGGTGGGGGGGTGGAGGGGGAGAATAAAGATTTGAACTCTTAATGGCACGTGGAGAGAGACATACTGCAGTGGCAAAACAAATCCAGGAGCAGATAGGAAATTGCCTCAAGACTCTGCGTCTCGACGTCAGCCTCCTCCTGTGAGAGATGCGGCGGCTGTGGGGCGGCAGCCAGAGCTGCTCTGGGGGCTGCAGAATGGTGGCAAGGTGCACGAATCTCCTCCAGCCCTCACAGCTCTGCCGCAGCGCCTCAGGGGTGCCCAGGAGCCATTCCACGACTGTGCTGTGGCACACAGGGCCGGAACATGATGAGGAGCAGGGAGGAGAGGACGCGGCCTGTGCCAGTGCACTGCCGGCCCTGTGCAGCACTGGGCTGCGGCTTGCCGCTGCTACCGTCAGGCTTAATTAAAAGCAGGAGAGAGCAAAGTGTTGCTGAGATTTAGAAATTATATGTCATTAGTTATTAACCGCTACAAATTGGACAGAAGTTGTTTCAAGGAGAACAATTTCCACCTGTGGCGCTGCTAAGCGGAGCTGGTGCGGGGTGATGCAGGCTCCCCAGCTCCTGAGCCGCTCCCCGCACACGTGGCTGAGGCTTAGCATTGTTCGTACTTGCTCACAGCAGCAATATTTTTCTGTCTCTGAGAACTTGTACTTCATTTTAACAGCAATTCATAAGCAGGAAAAAACATGTCCTGTTCTTTTTTTTTTTTTCTCTCCTTCTTTTACTGAGCCAAACACTGAAACAAAATATTGGACCAAACTGTGCTCCGATTTTGCCACTTTAAAATCTGCCTTTGCAAGCTGGGGCTGAATTTAGTTCATTCCCCTCAGGCATTTTCCGAGCAATAAAAATTGTTTCCTTTTTTTTCCCCTTTTTTTTCCCCTGCCACTTGGGGAAAATGAAAACTCAAAGGAGGGAACTAAGTCAATTGCTAGATTACAATTGTCTGCGCTCCTGGCGTGGTAGAACAGCACCACACAGAAGGCTCATGCTGGGTACCTGCCTGGAAATCTGCATTATCAGCATCACTGAGGCTGATGATATTCTGACAAAGCCTTCTGAGTTGTGGCACTCATGATAACAAAACCAAACAAATGGAAAAACACAGCGTTGAGACCTTAACACTTTTGTTCAGCAGCTGCATGAAAGAGTGGTGAGTCGATCTGAAGAGTCTCCTCTGTTGCTCCTGCATCTTCCACAGCCCCACAGGGGAGAGGAGAGCAGTGTTTGCACTGCGATAGGTGTAAAATTGGCATATCCAACAAAGTTTTAGAGTAAGAATAGAGAGCAACACTCACAACGTTGTGCTTGGCCATCTCCCTAGATGTGCTCAGACCTGGAGTCTGGAGTGCAATGCATAGGGACAGATTGCTGTATGCGGGGCTCTAAGTTACTGCATGTAACACAGCTGTTTATTGTGCTAACAAATGAGGAATGCAGACCAGGTCACTGGCACAAAACAAGAAAGAAAAACCTCTTAGGTACCAAAGTTTTTATGTTAATCCAGTAGAAGCTACTCCTATAATACCTGTCAACTCTGGCTTTCTTAAAAGCCAGAATGGTTGGAGGCCTTCCAAGTTGAACCTACATGTTGCATGTATATTAGTTTTTTGTTTCAGAAGTTAGTTGGTAGTTTGGTTGTGTGTGTGTATATGTTTTCTTGTGCTTGCAAGATGTAAAGATGATAGTCAGGGAATGCAAATGCTCGCTATTTGATATTGCTGAGTATGGCGAAGGGACAGAAATGGAAGATGCTGGGGTGGTGAGTGGCTGTAGCTCTGCTGGCACCAGTAATTGGTTACAGGGATGATTCAGAGCATCAGCACAACAACCCTAGTCACTGCACTTGTGAACTCACTTCTGTAGCTCATGGAGAAATGGGGAAGTGAGAGCGAGCAGACCTGCTGCCCTGCAGGGCGGAGAGGAAGCCACAGCTCATGCAAATATTTCAGATGAGAAGCTGCAAACATCCCCTGCTCACATCTACTGGGCCACTCTCACCAACATTCTGCTGTCGTTCAGGGGCAGATGCAGGCACAGGTAACCACATGGGTGATGGGGCCTCCTCACGCCCTTGTCTCACATTTACCACGTGCTGCCCTGCATGCAGCTGTCATGCTCCAATGGCCTTGTTCCCGTGAGCTGGCCCTGGACATCCCCGTGCTGGGGACAGCAGAGGCTGGGGCTTTCCCCCTGCCCCACCGCAGGTACACCTGCGGGTACCGGACAGCTGCAGAGCCCGCTAGCTCCCCAGTCTCTGCAGTGTCTGCCTGGTGTGGACATGGCAACTTGGTTACTGGCGGTACTATCAAAAGGAGAAGTGAGAGGTGGCTGTCATTCCTCACAGACCTTCCTTTAAGAGTTGACCCCGACTTGCTCTCTGAGATAAAGCATAACATCATCTGGAATGCCTGAACTGCATGCCGCACAGTGTAAGCTGCCTGCTCACTCACAGATCTGAGAAGAGATGCTCAGGTGTTGGTGGCACCCATGTGCATTCTGTTCTCCTGGATTAAACACACCACCTCTGACATCATGAGTCCTTACTTGGGGCCAAGAGGTGCTACTGCTCCCCTGCCAGCTCTTTCTGCTTTATTTCTCATTGCAGGCTCAAGGCTTGCTGAGACACAAGCCCCATCACCACAGGACCTATGCACAGCCTGTGCAGAAGAACATTTGCTGCCTCACAGACGTTCAGATCTAAACAGATGGGGGGTAAGAGGGAAGGCAAGTTGTGTGGCTCTGGGGTTGACTGGTGACAGACACAGGGCATGAGGTAGCAGCCTGGCACTGAGCAACAGCAAATTGTGGCTTTTTTGTGTGTGTGTGGTCAGTGTTGTCGTCAATATCATAATTGGTTGCAGTTGATTAGGTAGCATTACACTGACATAGACTGAAAGGCTGCAGACACCTGTGTTTCCAGACAACACTTTCATTTCCAGACAGCATCTTCCTGCTCAAGGGCCAGTTCACCTAAGCTGCTCATATCTTATGTAAGTGAAAGCAGTATGTAAAAACATGACCTCTTTTTTATACATTGAGAGACGCATTTTCAAATAGAGAATAGGGTGCACCATGTCTGCTGAAAGCCCCTGGATGTAAGATTGCATTGCTATCTCTGAAAAAGCTGCCCTGTCCTCACTCCTCTCACAGTGCTTTGGTGACGATCTGTGAGTAGCACCTCAAGTCTGATTTTGGCAAGTGAGGCTTTGCAGCCCGCGTTACTGTGTCTCACCTGGTCAGGCCCTGCTGTTATTCACAGCAGGATAAAGCCCTGCTCACACTGCTCCCAAGCAAAAGTATTTTGGTCACACTCTCTGAGTTGGGCCGGTGTTCACTCAAATCCTCTCCTGATGGGGACCATGGAAAATGAAGTAAAATACTACCTTTAGGTGGTGAGAGGTTGAGATGTCTCTTGTGGAGGAAGTATTCATTTGAGTGCCAAGAGCACCACAAAAACTGGACTACAGCCAAAGCCAGAGAGCTGCGTCCCATCCACTGCAAGAGAAACCAGCAACCCAGGAGTGTGCTATAGGAGAGAGGAAAGCAAACTGACCTCTGTGATAAGCACGGGGGTGGTGGAGCAGTGGAGCCAGGAGGCAATTATCACAGCTCTCTGTGATGAAGTGGATACAAGAGCTAACGTAGCCCAGCGGTGAATTTCAGTGGCAAAAATGGATCACAAATATAACAGAAGGAAAAAAAAAATGGATATTGCATGCAGAGAGACTCGGCATTTTATTGGGCTTCCAGGAGAAGTCGGCTCTACTGCACACAGGGATTTCTGAGAAGATGTCTTTCCAGCTGCTTTAGATTCTCTGCAAACAGGTTTCAAATGATAAAATTCTTTTGGGGATATTGACTGTAACGAATGATCCATTTTAGACGAGGAAACAAATAGTTGAATGTTGCAATATTTCAGCAGTGAGAAAGCCATTGTTTCCAGATTTGTATTAATGATACAGAGCAGGAAGAGAATGGTGTGATGACAGCATTTGTAAATGAGGGAGATCAAAGATCAACTGCAGTCCAAGGAGGAAGGGTGAGAATTGTTTGAAAATACTACACTTGAGCTCTGATTCTCATATCCTTTAGGATGTTCTACACATTTATTTTTTCCTGGGCACACCAACACCAGACGGTGCACGATGCCAGCATGTCTTTGTTACTTGGCCAGTAATTAGATCCAGCTCCAACTGCTAATACTGATGAGCCTGGGGTCAGGAGGGACTGCAAGGTCTGAGCCATGCGAGCAATGGCTGGCTGATGTTATTTCAGGAATGCTGTCATGAGTGCAGCTCACCATGTGAGCCAGGCTGGGCACTACTCACAACTCATAAGAAAAAAGTGAGGAGCAGTATTTGACTGAGTCATCTAAATACAGCCGCGTGAACAATAGTTTGAACGGAGAAATTTCCTGTTGAGAAGCATTTATATGCAGCACCAGGAAAACAAATTTATCTGCCCTGGAGATCTAAATCTGAAGGCAAAAAGATGCAAAGTAGGAAATCCCAAAACACAAAAAGAATTATGTTTCTCAACTAACATTGTATTTCTTGCATGATAATAATTATAAACAGACACACTGCCTGATGATTTATGATTTATTCTCTTCTTTACTTAGTGCAACTAAAATTTGTGGATTATTTCCCTTCATTTGCGGAATAATTGACTTATTCTTATGACAACCTTGGGCTTATGATCCAAAGCTGAGTGAGATCTTTCAGTCAAGGCCAGATATCTCAGTGAAATGAGTGCTGTGATTCTACCACACCTTGCTGGGTTCAGCATGAACATAAGTGCTGGGAGGTAATCCACCTGAGCCCTGCAGGAAATGCCACCAGATGGATGGAGAGGCTGATTTACCCTTACATCTGCTGAAACAACAAACCCAGTGACTCTTCATCCCCTTGTCCCATGTGATCCTCCTGCCCCAGACTGCTCTGTTTCCTCTGTATGAAGTCACTTCAGCTGCTGTGATGTTCTTTGCACAAGTTGCCTACCTGTTTTACAGGACCACTTGATGTTGCCTTAGCGCAACGTTAGCTTTGATGTGCAGGGTCTGAGATTCATCTCCACACTCCTCCTCAAACTGTGTTTTCCTTCCAGACAGTACTCCCTCACAATGCCAGTTTGGTCTGTGTCTCGCTACCTTGCCTTCCTGAGGAGCCTCTTGGTAAGCCTCACACTGGGCTTTTCACCACTACATCAGGACCCCAAGGAAAGAAGCAAGAAAAGAGCCTGGTGTCATAGCATCAGTGACCTTGCTAACCATGTCTGCTGTCATCTTGGATCTCACAGCATGTGCCAGGCAGAAATAGTAGAGTGCCTCTCATGTGCTTTGGAAAATTACAATATTCAGATGTTAAAATCTGAAATCAGATGGTAAAATAATATGTGCAGACGGAGTTGCAAGAGAACATATTAATGACATAATGCTTTTTATGGATAGTGCAATATTCCTTACAGAGCTCGAGTATAAATAATTCTGTTGCTGGACATTGCTACTTGAAGTCATTCAAGGCTGCAGGTCACTCAAGGGCAAAGCCTGGGCCTGTTCCCTTCCTCTCGTCAACAGACAGCTCAGAATCACTCAGTTTTATTCACCATTTGTCTTTTGCTGAAATTTTCCACCCTTCTTGGCTGGGTACTCTTTCCCCAGCACTGAAACTGGTTAGCAACCCGTACCTTGCTTTGATGGTTTGTCTCAATTCATTTATTATTTGCAAATCTAATAATTAGTAGAGTGTTAAGAGCTTTTTGTAATAGGTATCTTCTGTTGCTGTTTAACTCTGAGGAAGTGAAAAATAACAGCTCTGTAAATTTTTTTTTCCAACTTGCCATTTTCTGCCTCTCCCATCTCCTGTTACGTATGAGCAAGAAGTGGGACTATTTCCATGCAAAATGTCAGCAACAGCAAGAGGTGGTCAACTGCACAATTAATTCATCAACAGCACAAAACATGATGCTGCTTGGTACACCGTGGGTTGGTGGGGCCAGGACCTCATGGATGGCTTGTCAGGTTCTGCCAGTAGGGTGGCATCAGCGGAAGATTAGGCATATGCTGTAAAACTAAACCCGGGTCCAATGATAAAGTCAGATGAAGTCATCTCAATATTGATTGAAATGCCAAATTTTACTGGTGCTGGTTGCTCTGTATATGTTCCCTTTTCACTGATGAACGGTGGAGTTGCATGGCTCAGACGCTACCAGTTAAACTCTTCATCTTTCTCTCTCCTCCAAGGGCAGAGCAGGAGAGAGGATGATCCTGCATGCAGGCTGTCTTTCCTCTAGCCTTAAAACTCCTACTCTGGGAAAGAGCAAACATGGTGCAAGTAGCTGGCAATGCACTTTTCAGACCTACTAGCAATGACCAGAAGTTATCTAAACCTCCATCTCCAGAAGTCAGTTAGCAGCTTTCAGAGTATTTGTGTAAAAACTCATTTAGCACTTTCTACGTTATAAACCCCATTATATATCTGTCCCTGTGACCACGAGTAAACGTCACAATTCTTTGCCATAATATCTGCATCATATACAGACAAAATCATAACCTTCTTGAGGAGGTCGTGGTGTTTTCCAAGCTGGCATCCACACTGGAATCCATTTAAAGATGAGGAAGGTGCTCCATCCCAACACCTGCTGCTTGGGTTGATGACTTACACCTGAGTCCTTATAAATTTGTTTTAGTAGTGAGTAATAGCCAAGGTGAAAATTGGTATATAAGCAGTGGCTGGAAGCAGAAAATCCTTTGCAAGTTTTAGTCCTCTCTTGTATTGCCTGAGCTGCTTTTTTGACTTTCTGTAATGGGTTTTCATTAATTAGGTCAAGTGTGGCCATTGTATATGAAGTGCTACATGATCCGGTATGAATGGAGTTTTGTGCCAGTGTGTCTTTTCACTTCATAAGAAGTCTTGCATTTTCTTCACTATCCAGGTTACACTGAGATGGAAGGAGGAACAGGAAGAGGGAAGATTAACCTTTCACTGGCCACAGTGCATTGCCTCTTATTGAGGAGGATTTGGCAACCCAACCCCCTCCAATCCAGCCTATCTGTCTGAATTGCTGAAAGCATAATGCTCCCATATGAGAGATAAGTAAGTGAGCTCTCTTTCTTTTCCATAGGGATGAACTATAGTGTATGCAGATTATTAGGGGAAGAAAATAATATCAGAGAAAGGTGGCTTTCTTAAAAGGCATCAGTAGCATTAGTGTCATGTGTGAAGCACCCATTTGTGACAACTGCATAGCCCTTTCAATGGAAAATTGTGCTGTGCTACCTTTTAAAGTATGAAATGCTAATTTTGGATTTACAGTTTTTGAACTGGAGGGCTGCATTTTGCATGGAATTTTGTTTAATTTCCCAGTGAAAAAAGGCATTTGAAACACAGCTGCCTACAGCCAACTGTCAACAAAAATCAACTGTAATAACATGCAGCCTGTCACTGATTTATGTGGTGATGTGGTAATCTTCTCAATTTAGCTGGATATTTCTTCTTCATACAAAATAGCTGAAAGTCTTGCTA